>NW_018164616.1:1450155-1492284 GCF_001263595.1 Phalaenopsis equestris | reverse complement strand
TCATATTATTTATTTTTCTTTCGGTTACTATAGTTTAGAAATAAAATTACTATATTAGATTATCTTGGAAAATTATTTATGTTAATACTTTTCAGGCTTAATTTTTTTATTAGAGAATAAAAAGTAGAGGAGAAAATATGAACAAAAGGTTAGGTAAGCAACTTAAAAAGTAAACTTTTATTCGATCAATTAAAATATTTTATTTATTGGCTCTTTCAATTTTATATCGATTGTAAATTGTTAGAAATAAAAAATGAATGCATAAATCTTTTAATTTATCATTCAACCGTCCATCTCCTCCATTAAAATTCTAATCCCCCGGGTCGGCTAATGACATCCTCAATGTAATTAGAGTTTCGCATGTCCAATAAGTTTCATACAAAAAAGAATCAAGTGGCAACATATAGTGCAACAACAGATGAATTTGCCTTAGGAACTTATTGTTAGAATGGATGATCAGTTGCAACATCGTAAAAAATAAAAAATAAATAAAATTGTACTCAGCTAAATATTGGAAATTTTGGGCCAATGCAGAAAATATTTTGCAAAATATAGCATAAGCATAGTAATAGTAAATCCTAACTTAGAAACATCCTTTAAATATTTTACTAGAGTAAGATGGGTATATGGCTTATATTTTTGTGGCACAATACTAGATATAAATTTAAACTCATGCAAGAACAAGCCCTTCACGTAGCAGCTAACAAGTTTCAAACCCGAGTCCCACTTCCAAAAGAATCAACGAGAATACCATAGGAAACAATTCCCCTTGGTTCAACCCTAACTTATTGCTCATCATAAAAAAGCTTAAGTTGTAATGTATTGCTTAATATTGACAACCTAGCTAGTGCTTCTAAAAAGTCATCATGGTAAGGCGACGCCATATTGCATCGGTTCTTAGGGACAACTTAGCAACATTAAGAATTCGACATAAATTTTGACATTTCTTATTAACCTTGAATTAACCGTAACTTCTGTTGTCCAAACATGGAAAACAATGGCAATAAAAATATCAAGAATCCAAAACAAAAAAAAAAAAATTTCAAAAAGCAAGCTTCGCAACGAACAACGACAACAAAACCTTTATCCCACTATAAGTGTGGTGGCTACATGAATCCTTTTCTCCGTTGTGTCCTATCGAGTATCATATATTTATTTAATTCTAATATATTGAGATCTTTTTTTATATGGCATGCCCAAGTCTTTTTAGGCCTACCTCTACCTTTATTACAAAAAAACAAATCGAAAACATCTACTCTCCGGATATGACCATAAGATGGTCGACGTTTAACATGATCAAACCATTTAAGATGACTCTCTAATCTTGTCTGCCACTAGTGCTGCACCAACCTATTCACAGATATATTTGTTTCGCATTTTGCCTCTAAGTGTAAAGCAACTCATCCACCTAGGCATTCTCATCTCCACAACACTCAACTTAGTTGTATGCTTCTCTTTTATAGGCCAACATTTTGAACCATAACGCATCGCAAGTCTCATCACCATCTAATCAAATTTTTCTTCAAGTCTACGGGATACTTTTCTAACACACAACAGGCCAGATGCATTCATCCACTCTGACCACCCAACTTGAATTCTACTAACAACATCCCCATCTATATCATGAAAATAGATCTGAGATATCTAAAACGTTCACGCCGTTTAATGATGATCATCCATAGTTACAACCGCATCACTAGATCTACTACTATTAATATTATATTCCATATGTTCAATTTCAGATTTACTCAAACAAAAGCCTTTAGACTATAGTTGACCTCCATAATTAAAACTTTTATTGAACTTTTCTCTAGTCTTTCCACAAGAAGAATATCATCAGCAAAGAGCAACACCAAGGTACATCCTCCTCTAAATGTCTAGTAAGAACATCCAAAAGTAAAGCAAAAAATATTGGCTTAAAGTCGATCCCTAGTGTAATCCAACATAAATAGGAAAATACTTAGTAAATCCTCCTTCTACCCAAACACAAGTAACAACAATAGCATACATATCTTTAATGACTTGAATATAAGTCATATCAACATCTTTCTTTTCTAGAACCCTCCAAAGTAGTTCTCTTGGTAACTTATCATAAGCTTTTTCTAAATCAACAAAATCATATGTACATCCTTGTTACGCTCTTTTACTTCTCCGTCAAACCTCTTAATAAATGAATAGCCTCCATGGTAGACTTGCCCTGCATAAATTAAAATTGATTTTGAGAAACCTTGTATCATGTCTTAACCTAAGTTCAATTACTCTATCCCATAATTTTAATTTATGACACATTTAACTTAATTAAATTGATATATCCTACAGATTCAATGGCAACCTTTAGCTTGAATGCAATGATATGAAAACATAAATTGTAACAAATTAGCTATCAAAACAAAGTATAGAACACCAAACCCATAAATGTCATTTGCAACGAAGTAAAGACAGATTAAATTGAGAAGAGCATACCTTACCTACTAACCAGTTGACACCACCCGCTTCCATAACAAATACAATCGCCCTTTCTTGCCATTGAATCCTTGATTCAGAAACAGGGTCCTTCAGGTTCTTTGCAGAAACTTCAGGCAGAAAGTCTCTCAGAGAAGTATATCTTATAAAATCCACATGTTGAAAATTCTTATTGTTTCCTGAAGAATACATTTCCATAAAGCTGAAAACTACTGAAACAGCAAAACCAAGTATCTTCTGCAAGAATCTTGTCTTCTCAGCAACAGAGCTTGATAATTGCTTGTCTAAACCGAGTGTACTAGTCGTCTTGAGCTGAACAACTCCAGCTAAAAAAAATGAGAAGTGCATTTTTAGACGTAAATAGGCAAACTTGGAAGTGTTCAAAATTGTTGAAGAAAAAATAGTTTTCTGAGAATATTTTTATTAAATAGCCAACAAAGATTATGATGTGATGAACAGGATAAAAACCCGAGGTAAGACTGCAGCAGCACCACCACCGCAATAACAGCATATCAGACTCAACTAAAGTAATAGGAATTGGCCTAGCGTTCAACATCAAAGGAACCTTGGAAAAAGAATAATGCGCATCACAAATTGATAGTGTCAGTATGCTCTGTTGACATGCACTGAAAGAAAGTCAAAGTTTGATATAGGAATGACTCGGGGCTTTACCTCGGAAGAGGGAAGTAAGGGCTCCCACATCTGAACCCGAGTCCAGGGATCACGCCAGGTGGCCGGTCCACGATTTCAAAGCATCAAACGGCACCAAGCGGTCTTTCCCTTCACGTTTCCCGCTAGGTTCAACCGTTACCAGCCGCCTCCTCCTCTTTCCTTTCTTGTTTCCCGCTTAGCTAGGGCTATATGTATGTTGGTTTGCTAAAAGTATATCAGTTTTTACTGTGTATTGCTTTCAGATTCTCTATGTTGAGTCTTCTTCCCTTTCGTAGGGCTGTATCCGAGGAGATGGTGTTGCTCCAGTTGTATCCTACTCTGAGGAGGAGTTGTATCCTTACTCATTCCCTTCCCTAACCCTCTTCCTCCCCTCTTCGCATTCCAGCCCCCAGTCACGCTTCCCCCAACCGCATAACCTTGTTGTTCCACTTCTTGTTCTTCATCCCGCCAACAGCCACTACTTTCCTGCAGTACAAGTTGTTCTTCATCCCGCCAACAGCCACTACTTTCCTGTAGTACAAGTCCACCTACCGACCTCCCAAATCACCACCAAACCCCTTTTTAACCGACTTCGCAGCCACCATCCCTTCCCCATACCTTCGCCCCATTATCAGCTCATTCCACCCTTAGATCTCCACTTCGGCCCAAGTCGAAGATAAGTTTGTTATTGTGTTTTCCCTTTCCGTTGGTGACAGGTTGTAACCCTATTTCTATATTAATAAAAAGTTGTGTTCTGTTTTTGGTTTTGGCTTTCTCCTCCGGTATCATTTGGCATTAGAGCTGAGTCAACCCTAATCCTATCCTAGGGTTGGCCTAGCGTCCGCCTTACCCCCCAGCCGGAAAATTTTATTTCCTACCCTAAACCACCGATTCCTAAGCCAAACCCTAAATTCACTGTGATAATTTTCAAAATCAGCAATCCCAAATCAAAGTTTATGCATCTTCAATTACTATCATTCACCACCTTTCACCTCCCAACCCTAAACCTTAGCAATGTCACTAATGAGATACATGCTCGAGCCTACCCGAAAGAAGATACAGCGAGAGATCCGTCGACTTCGACGGAAGATTACGGACATTGAAGATGAAATCCAATGGGAGGCTACTCTCGACCGTAATTTGAAAAATATAAGAAGGGATGAGAAGATATGAAGATGAAGCAGGAAACACAACGTCAATTCCTACCAACAAACTACTGCCAAAAGTTGTAGACTCTAGTTTTCGACGAGGAGAGACCACAGCGCCAAGCGATACCTCTGGCTACTATCCAACGAAACCAATATGCAAGTTTGTCATAGACAGAAAATGTAGCGAGTGCCACGAATTTGGAAATCTTGAGGCAGAAAGCACAACCAATAGAGTGATGTACTTCACCGAGCAAGACGTAAGCGAAAAATTGGGCAAAGACACCGCAGAACATTGAAGAAGGCAAGGACATCAACGGCGAGTACCAACTTCCACTTGAAGAGATTAACAATGATCAAAAAGAAGATGATGAGTTCCGAGAGAAATCTTCACTTGCAGCTAGTGAAGAAGAGACGTCACCAATTCCAGTCGACTCGAGAGAGTGATTCCAACTGAGGAAAAAGTCGTTGCTCTAGAAAGTAGTGACTTTGAGGTAATAGGCAGCCCAACAAAGCATGAGATATGGTGTCTCGAGCTAGCATTTTGCAGATTTTAAGAGGGACATTAACAAGATCAATTTTGGATGTCTTCAACGGTTGTGAGTTTGAGGAGTCGACATCACATACAAGACCACCACATTTAAGGGAAATGTAGATATTTCAGATTTATAGACCCCCTTCCTGAGTTCCCCATACGGCCGGAGGTCCAGCATGTCCGGAGAAGAGTCATTTTGCTCCATGTCGGGAACATTATATGGAGTTATTCAGAGGTTATTTTCAGTTCAACATGGGATCCATCTCCAGATATTCATACAAGGGAGATAAACCTCAGCTTGGTAATGGGCCCGAGAAGCTTTATAGGGAAGAAAATTCTGCAATAGAATCCAGGTCCTATCAGCAAAGAAGACATCTTTCCTAAGTGGGTGCTAGTAATTAAAGAGTTGCAGGCTGTCACAGCTCTCACCTTAGATTTGACTTCTCCTTACATACTAGTTCATCAGCAGCACTCCACTAAATACGAAGAGTGTAAGACGTGGTTTACAACTAAGCCGGCTTGATACATGATTCGAGAGAATACCCGCCTATCAACAGTTCCCACTCAGGTTGTGTCAAAGGTAGACAGATACCCATTATATCAGAATGTGTCATGGAACGTCAACGCCTATTTGATCGACCTGCCACGACACTTGACGTCGCGTTATCAGAAGCCTAAGGCTTCGACGAATGAAATTGAAGTCCTTCCCACCCCGGGAGACTGACGTGGGGCTTCTCGAGCAAAAAGCGGAACGCAAGGGCTCGCTCATCTGAACCAGATTGGTCCAAGGATCGCATGAGGTGACCAGTACAGGTTTCCAAAGCATCGAGCATATTTAGACGATCTTTCCTTTCGCATCTCCTGCTCAGTTTGAGTGTTACTAATCGTCTCATCTTTCCTTTCTCCTCTTCTTTCTTTCCTTGTTTCCCGTCTAGCTAGGACTATATATATGTTGGTTTGCTAAGAGTCTAGCAGTACTTACTGTGTAATGCTTCAAATGTCCTATGTTGAGTCTTCTTCCCTATCGTAGGGTTGTATTCGAGAAGGTGGTAGTGCTCCAACTGTATCCTACTCCAAGGTGGTGTTGTATCCTTCCTTATTCCCTTCCCTAACCCTTCTCCTCCCCTCTTCTATACCACCAGCCACCCCTTTCCTCATTCCAGCCCCCAGCCAACCTTCCCCCAGCTGCATAACCTTGTTGTCCCACTTCCCGGCCTTCATCTCGCCAACAGCCGCAACTTTTCTGCAGTAGATCCGGCTGTCCAGCCACTTTCCTGCAACAGAAGTCCACTTACTGACCTCTCAAATCACCACCAAACCCCTTCTTAACCGACCTTGCAACCACCACCCCTTCCCCATACCTTCACCCCATTGTCAGCGCCACTCCGACCTCAGATCTTCTCTTCGGCCTTAGACGGAGATTAGTTTGTTATTGAGTTTTCCCATTCTGTTAGTGTTGGGTTGTTACCCTATTTCTATATGAATAAAAAATTGTGTTTCTTTTGTAGCTTGGGCCTTCTACTCCGGTATCAAGGAAGATCACCCATAGCAACAAGGGCTGTCAAAAAAGCTCTTTTTTCGCGAACAGTTTGTGTTCAGTTCGCCAATTTGGTTTGCCAAGGAGATCGTGCTCGATTCGTTTGATAAGCAAACGAGATGAACACAAATAATTTTTTTCGTTCGATTTGTTAAACGAACCAAACACTAATATATAAAAAATGTATGATATTTTAAAAAAATTATATACTCTAAAAATTTATCATATTTAAAAAAACTAAATTCTATAAATTATAATATATAATAAATTATTAATAATAATATATTGATATAATATATTAGTAAAATAGAAATTATATATTGATATAATAAAAGTTATACAATTAATATAATTTACTATATATATATTATATATATAAAAACGAAAACGTAAAAACCCTAACCCCTAATCCCGTGCCCCCGTCTTCGGCTGTTCGGAACTTCGGATCATCGAAAGCCGGTCCGCTGTCCTTCACTCAAAATCGCGAAACCCTTTCTCTCATCAAGAGCTGCTCTCCTTCTTCTCTCAAAATCGCGAAACCCTTTCTCTCGTCGAGAGCTTATGGTTGGTTGTTTGTGTTCGTTATCAAAAATATGAGCCAAGTGGTAAAAAAAATAAAGTACATTTTATTTTCTTCTTTAGTCTTGAAGATCTTTACTAGTAGCTGCATCTCAGATTTTAGGCCCTATTTTTATTCTTGAAGATCTTTACTAGGAGCATTGTTTGAACATACACCTACCTCATAGTTGGCTGATGCACCCATAAATCGGCTCAGTGGAAAATAACTTCTCTGCAATATATCTCAAGGTTGGGGGTTGATTAGCACTGGTGAACAGCTTACTTTGTGTGGTATGTATCTATAATATTTTTTTACATGACTTTTTTCTTTGCTTGGGTCTGGGTTACTTTGATTGTAGATTTGTTTTAAATCACGGTCTGATGCTCCCTGCTTGTTCCTATGCTCATGATTTGTTCAAGTATTTTTCACTTGAAACTCAAGGTGATTGCTTCTTTCTACATCGGGAATGCCACTGATTTTAGTGAATAAGTGTACCAATTTAGAATTATAAGCAGGTCAGCTGGTGAAATTTCTTTTAACTTAAGCGGCTTTAAATATCACTTTTTAATCATACGTTGTGGTTAAAAATGAGTTATGATGCTTCTTTGTTTGCTTTGAGATTAGTTAGACGGTATAAAATCACCCTTTCTTTTATGCTATGGTAAAAAATGGAAGTATTTTTTTGCTTACTTTGCACTCTGGTGTTCATATATTATGGACATTTTTACCATTTTCAGTATAGAAATACACATTCTATTTGGGAGCCTACTTGGACACTATTTCTTACTGTTTACATGTTTGGAATTTTGACACACTCGCTCTCATTTCTCTGCTATAAGATTACTTCCTAAATTTGCGTCCTTTTGTTTTTAATCCATGAAGTTGGGCTAGATTTTTATGATTCTATGTTATTTTCAACTGCTTGTCCAGATTTGTACTGCTTATTTATGGGTGCATCAGCCATAAAATATATATGCCTATCACTTTAGCTTTAGTGAGTGCTTTTTTTTTCTTTTTTTCTTTTTTTTTTTGTTTGAAAGCATGTAAAGTGGAAGCAAACTTTTCCATATAATTTCTTTTTTTTAAAATTGGTTTCATTGATATGTTTTATTATAGCTAGCTTTTACATTAGTCTCAGGTTGAGCACTTGGCAAAAAAGTATGAGGAAAAGTATAAGCAAACTAGCGATGTTGCTTCTAAGTTGAGTCTTGATCAAACTACCTTTCGGAATATTCAGGTAGCCCATACTGCCGACTTGTACAAGGCAGTTATTAAATATTCAAGTTTTTTTTTTTCATAATCTTAGTTTGCTTTCTCGATTCAATTCATATTTCCTTAGGAGGGAAAAATGGAGTTATATAAAGCAATTGTGAAAATGGAAGAAGGTAAAATTTCAGATGGTGTACTTCAGGCAAGCAGATGAGATGTTGATGAGACTGAAACCTAATTGCAATTTTTTGCTCTACAAATTTCCAGGAACGTGCTAAGAAAGTTCAAAATGATCCTGATGAACTGGTGAAAGCTTTGAATGAGAGGTGCAAGGATAATGGGTTACGTTCGAAGCCCACTTCACTAGTTGAACTTCCCTTTTGTGTGATTCGATTTAGAGTTAGATTGACTTTCATTGACATGAGAGATCTAATTTTTGTTATGCAGTTATTTTTGTTAATGAAGATTTACATACAAACCACCTAATTCTTATCTATTTACATATCTAACACTAGAACTTTAATTTTTTTATGTTTATAACACTTAACCTATGCATGAAAAGGTGGTAATTTTGATGTGTTACGAAAGATTTGAATGTTTTAAATGTAAAATGTAAAGTTTAGGAGTTAATTATATTGATTCATAGGAATTAGGTGGTATGTATCATAATGTATGCAATTGCCCCTATTATAATATATACAGATTGACTTGAAAATTTTTTTTCCCTTTTTGTTTTTGTAAATTTTCTCGCTACTTAACTTTCTGATGTTGAAATTCTCGCAATTCTCAATTACGATTAAATTTGATAGTACTAACGATTATTTGCACTTTGGATCATATTAAAGAGTCTTTTTTTAAAATTTGCAGTCCATTCTGACATGTAAGTCTGTGATTCGAGCTTTCTACAAATTCATAGCAAAGCATTGAATTTAAATATTCAACTTTTCAACCATATCAGTATTTATGCTTTTATTCAATGGAATTAAATTGAGAATGGGAAACTTACCATCTGTTCTTTTTCCATGTCTGCATTAGAAAATGGAGGAAAGTTGGCCGATGGCTTGAATATTTTTATGTAAGATATTATTTGCTTGAATATTTGGATGTAAGGATTAATGATCAAGGGATGATTAAGGGATGTTTTTGTTAAAGTTCTAATTCAGTTTCAATTTTATTTATTGTTTTTGGTAATTTGAGAATTAATATTTAAATTGTTGTCTATTAAACAATTCAAAAATTAGAAATAAAAAATTTTGAACGATTTGAACGGTTCGAACGATTCGAACAATTCGAACTAATTTTGAACAAATCGAACCGAACACAAACAAGCCCTTCACGAACAATTTCGAACACGAGCCTATTTCAAACAAATTATACTTCAAATGAACCAAACACGAACACGAGCCCTGTTCGTTCGTGTTCGGTTCGTTTACACCCCTAATAACAACTTCAAGGGTGATTACGAAAGCTTGCATGTGGAACCACTTAATAAGTGTGGCTACAGCAAGCTTTCAATCAGCTACAACAGGCTTTAAATGGGGGAAAATCAAACTTTCTTAAATTGGTACTTTGGTTTTATTTGATCACGTTGTTTCGTACATTGGTTATATTATTTGGGTGGGTTGGCAATAGTATCATGGGTAAGCTATAGCAAGAATGGGCCTTCCATACCAAAGTGTTCAATGCATGAGGGTCAGCTAAACAAAGGAGTTTGTAACATGGTAGTGACTCTCACTTTCCCTGAAAATATTGTATCAAAGAATAGTTGGTTGCACGAAAAGAGTTTGCATGGAGGGCTTCCTCTAAGCTCTACTAAGCAAAATTCTTCCAACACATAAAATCATGAGCCATTAAAACCTTCACTCCATAAAATCAAAATCATACAAAAAAAATAATTAGTCACAAAATGTAGCCAACAGCCCCAAAAATACCCCATGAAACAAAAGTGTGTTCATTTTACCAGAAAAGTCCTGAAGAATAAAGCTTATTTTTGTTGAAAAAATCATTCCATTAATAAACCAACGAATTCTCCACTAAATCCAAGCTTTATCTCAATATCCATAATCCAATGCATGTTGGAAGACCAACAGATTATCTTCATTATCCTAAGCCTTATCCCAATTATTTGAAATAGATTCTAAGATCCTCTATTTTTATTGGTTCATGTTGTGTGTTGCATGAAGTGCTATAGTATCCTTACAAATCTTCTTGAACAATTTGTAAAATGTGGATTAAGGTCTACTACTTCTCCTTCATAATTATAAGATTGGCAAGCAATTGCACAAATCAACTTCCTTTTTATTGAAAATTATGCTAAAGCAAAGGCTTTTAATTTTAAAAAAATTAAAAAAAAGAAATATTTCATGTCAAGTGAGATATTGAAAGGCAATCAATTAATTGGATAACAGTAATCTCAAGAGAGGAAAATAAACCAAACAAAAAACATGTAAACCATTAGGCAGTTTCCTAATGACAATATTTGTCTATGAGCGCATAGTTTTCATACAAAAATTACTTTTCCTAATGGTCAAAACTATTATTATGCTATTAAAATAAAAATTCTGTAGCTAGATTAGAGCAAATAAAAATGCCCCCAACAATAAAACAAGACCACAAATGGAAACATGAAAAAAATGCAATCACACATAAATTTACTACAAAGGCCTATATCCACACAAGTTGAAAACAACAATGGTTATTTATAATACTGGAGTACTTTTCTTAATTTAAAATACAATGTGCCATTTGGCGAATCAAGAACCTATTTTTCAAATTACATGAAACACACAATAAATCACATCTAAATAAAGCATCAAAAAAGCATTATATGCATGATGCCCAACATAAGCCCAAGGTACTTTAGAAGATAAAAAATTTAACTTTAATTTTCTCAAGGAGGCACAAATCATTAAAATGTTTTTCTTCCCTAACCCAAGTTTACTAGAGTCCACGAAAGATGTAATAATCTCTTGAATCTCGTGGCATTCCATATTTGGTTAGTATCTGAATATCAAATTGCTTTTCTCAACATGATAGAATAAAAAAGTTGCATAGCATCTTCTTACGTTGATCCAAGGTATTTTTTTCACATATTATATGTTTCTTGTGAGTGCTTAATCACAAACCATTTTCAATGATTGGTTAAAAATTTTTTATTTAATAAAAACCAAAATTAAAGAAAATTTATTCTGCAAGTGGCCCTTGCCCATCAACAAAATAAGAGAAAATGGTGAAAAAAATCCAAATGAAATAAGTGATGATATTTTGTAGAATTCCCGAAGACTAATTAAAGAGAAAAAAAAATGTCTTTATTTTCTCTTAAGTGAAACCAAACCAATGCACTGAAGCCAACCTTTCAAAGTCTTTATACTTAAAAAAATTAATGGTTCTAAACGTTATTTAAAATATAAAAAGAACAAAAATAACCAAGGAGAATAAACCTAGCATAAAAAATAAAAAATAAAAATAATCATTTAAAAACATTAAAATAATAAGCTTTTATAGTCAAGGTTCCTTGACCTTAACCACCTACCAAAATCAGAAATCTTTTTCGCACCTTCCAAAAAAAATAAAACAATAGAAATAAGACATCAACATGAGAAAAAAAATTAAAGCCCATTGGACGAAGCGCCGAAAAAGGCAACAATAGCATTCTACTTCCCGTGATCATATCAAGTTCACATGGGATATTTCAGACATTATTCTAAAGGCAATGATGCTTAATGAATGCACAAAAATATGCTGGATGATAGGCCTCAGATGGCATGAACTAACATTTTCTTTCACTAAAAAAGTTACATGAGGCTAAAAAGTTCAGAAGAAACATCAAATGAATTTTAACAAGCACTTTGACAGTATTACTAGACTCCAACTTTGATGCCCAAAAGATCAACTAAATTTGATGCCCAAATAATAAAGAAATAGAAACAACTAGAGAATACTATGTTTTAATAACCATAAAGATAAAAAGGTAAGAGCCTATTGGGATCATTTTTTGTTTTTTGTTTTTGCTTTTGTTTTTGTTTGTGTGCTTGTTTTTATTTTAAAAATATATTTTTAACTTTTTTTTTAATTTTATTTTAAGAAAAACTATCACCACCCTTGGCCACCGCCATCCTCTTTCAATCGCCACTGTTGTTGCCCACCACCACTATGAACGCCATAATTATTACCTCACTAGTCATCACTGCTACTCAGCTATTGACCTCACCATCATCACATAAATTAAATTATTTAATATTCAATAAAAAAATAAAAACATTTTTAAGAGACCAATCATATTTTATTTCAGAAAAAAAAAACATAAGCATAACAAATTTTAAAAGAAAAAACAAAAAAAAAAAAATTGATCCAAATAACTCCTTAAAATAAATGAAAAAACATATAATGAAGATGTATTTCATGAATAATGAAGTTCACGGCAATATTGCAACACATAATCAATTAAAAGTTGTGTTCTTTGACGACGAGGAATCACGCACTATAGACTCAATGAGAACAAGCAAGTCCGGAGAAATAAAATATCATATCCCCTTCATAAGAACATAGTTTGAATAGGATGGTAGAAATCAAGTATAAGCAAATTATCATACACAAAAATCAAATCAACATAAAATATAGTCAATAGAGAGTACCATAAGACTAATATTATGAAAAGCGCTAGACACTCTCAACATGATATGGCTGCCAGGGCCTGGATCAAAAGAAGCAACACCTAATCAAGCCAAAGAGCACATACCCATTAAAAGGTCAAAAGCTATTAAGTAGAAGCAAAGTTTATTTAATTTCTTTCGACTTTAGTCCCTCCATTTTGGCATCCATTTTTCTCTTATGTTGAGGTGGTGTTGGTTAGATTCTATCTAAATTGGTTTTGGTATGGAGACTTGTTTTTGTTCTATGGAGGCTTCCCTGGAGTTTCCAGCATGCATCTTTTGTATGTCTGGCTTTTTTACAATAATTACAAAGTATGAACGCTTGATTAATGGACAATAGGGAACCTGGTTTGGACTTAAACAGCTCAATCTTGGTTGCATTGAATGTAGCGAAAGCAAATAGATCAGCATGCTCTCCAACAAGTGTTGGCACGATATCACCTTTCACTTCTAATAGTCGGAAAAAAAATTTTAAGTTTGCCGAGAAACGTTTCAATTTAGCATTTAATCTAGCTAGTAATTTATAAAAACTTTATTCTTCAACAAAAGCTTGCAATACAACTGCATCTTCACAGCACCTCATGTAATACGCTAGTAATAAAAGAATTTTGAGGCACAAATTTGTCATTTCATTATAATAAACAGTGACTGATAGGTATCTTGTTTGGTCATTTGAATTGTCTTAATTTATAGAATAAATCAACATCACCAACCTTTGCATATGTTTGCATCACAACATCCTAGATATATTTGGAATGTGGTTAGGAACATGTATGTCGTCCTGACTTTCTGAACTGTAGAATCACATAGCTATGACATAATTAAGAATCCTCCATGTCTCATGAAGCAAAACTAAGATAATCTGCTCTCGGCATAGAACCAATAAGGGCAGCCTAGCTTTCCTTTTCCTCTGAGAAAACTTTTCATAATCTGAAATTATACTAGATAATTTCGTCCGATCAAATTGAATGAAAATTGAAATTTTTCGTAATAACCATTAAGTTTTAGTGGAACATATTAGTCGGTCAATGGTTTCCAGTATTTGAGGTGTTATCCATGGATTTAATAAAGCAATTATCTTCTCATCTTTTAATGTTGATGCACAATTCTCCCTGTTGTGATCATATTCCTTGCTGTGGTAACAATCTCACTGACGATGTTCCTTGCTAGCGGAGACAACATGTGGTTCTCCTAATGCTAGTAGTGAAAGCCTTCCTGTTAAGGGGCATGCGGAGATGGTGCTTGTTGCAAGAAAGCAACCAGCATAAATATTTATCATTGAAATTGGTTCTTGAGAAAGAACCAAAAAATAATACCCAAGAATTTCTTTCCTAGAGCTCTGATACCATGGAAAAAAATGGATATTTCATTTGTATGTATTTTATTGAGAACTCCCCAGACCTATTTATAAAGTAGGATTTTGTGCTACACAAGGCATTTTCTACCTTTGGAAATAATTAATTAAATGTTGGTTGCTTGACAGAATTGTTAGGCCAGACCATACAAATATTATCCAAGTTTTTATATATGCATCAACAGAAACTAAAAAAAATTATTCTACAATAAGCAGGCATACAATCCCTAGAATTGCCAGCTTGGCAGCAAGTATAAATTCACCATTTCTCGGTCAACAATCAGGTCAACAAGCATTGGTAATAAAAAAGAAACAATGTGATCCCCAAATTGACCAGGAGATGAAAATTTTGCAAAAAAAAAAAACTTATTTTCTTTTCATTCATAATCAGTCAATTTTTTCAGTGATTTAATATAAAAATCTCAATTGTGGTAAATACATGAAAAAAATATAAATCCAGGTATAAAAGGCACAATTTGACTGCACTGAATTAATGAATGCTCATCGAAAAAAAGAAAAAGAAGAATGTAACAGCTTTGTACCTTTCAGAAGAAGAGCGGTGACCTTCTGCACACCTCCATAGTAGCCAAAAACCTTGCAATTGTGCATTGAACGGTTCGCAATCATCAAACTATTCAAAACATACAAACCATCCGAACTAAAAGTCAAGCTTGAAGATAGATCATAAGTATCAGATTTAGCCTTTGAAGCATTGTTGTTCACTGAAAGCAATTATATAGGAACAAGTTCAGCAGCTTTGAACTCCTTAGGATGAGATCATAAAATAATCATAGAACAAATGTGGAATCCAATTGGCAACAAATTATAGGCAACAATAATTTTGTAAATACATTTATTATACTTAAAAAAATATCAATCATTAAATTTTTGGTTTCAAGCAAATAGGGGCGATCAAATTGAAGCACTGGAAAAATAATATTTACCATAAATCTCCACAAATGGATACGATAAAGCAAAAAAGAGTATGCAATAGGGAAGAAACAAGTAAGATTAAATTGTACAAAATAATGAATATTTAAATTGCTGACTTGTGGGAATATGTCAGGTGCAAAACAGTGTAGGAAATTAAACGGTAAAACACGCTAAAAATTAAAGAGTTAAGCTAGAGAATAAAAAATATAATTAAGCCAACAAAATAGAATAGAAATTGCCAAGAAATTAGCTTTGTCAGCCAAAACAATTAAATAAGGCAAAAAGAACGTTGAAGACCATGCAAACACACTTACACTCAGACACAAGAGAAGTTAACCGAGTAATTTCTTGAACGAGAATAAGGATAACTTCAGATGGATGCCCAGAAGAACATCCAATAATTATACCATCTGATGATGGCAGCACAATTGATAAGTCGTCATTATTTTCAGGCTCCCAATTTTTGTAAGTCTGTATGAAGTGCAAGAGAAAAACTTGCAAGGATTTTCTCTTTTCCACCTATAAAATCAAATTAATAATGTAACATAGAAACCAAAATAATTAAAAGAAACCCAAATGATTCAAGTAAAAAATAATAATATTAAGATATCGAAACTTCTTTGATGAATATGCACCAAATGGATCCAAATAACGATAGCCAAACAAGTCAAGAATGTACTAGTTGTCAAGGTTTCCAACCCCTGAAGGTCACTAATATCCATGTATGATGCATAAGATATTGTACAGCTAGATGATCTTTTTGAAGATACCTACATTTCAAATAATATAATATTGAATCAATCTTTCTATCTTACTGTATCTTGTTTCGCCGCAGATATGAGCCAGTCTGTTTTGAAAGCTTAGAAGATCGTTCTTAAAATGTTTTGTATAAACCAAGTATTTTGACAATGAGCATGCAATTTGAACACTTTGCGGTTTCTCATCATCTTTCTTAAGATGATTTCCAATAGAAGTATTAATTTAATTATTAGGCTAATTATTGTTGCAGTTATTATTAGCTTTTATTTGATTTTATTTGATTTCTTTACTTCCATTTTCATATTTATGTATTTCCAGATTGATTTATTTTTAGAATTATGCCTTTCGTTTATTTGGAACTTGTAGTATGTATTTATACCTCTCTTCCTATCAATAAAAATATGCATCTCTATTTTCTAAATTTGACATAGTATCAGAGCCATGTCCTTATCCCTAGAGACTCTACCCTAGCTGCCAGCAACCCGCAGGTTCTTCCCTACAGGATTCCTGCCACCAACCCTTACAGGTTCTCCCTGTTTGACTCCTTCCTGCTGCCAGATCTCAGCGTCACTTGAGCTGCATTACAGGATTTCTACCGCCCTTACAAGATTTACTTGAGCTGCCTTACAGGATTTCTATAGTCCTTACAAGATTCTATCAGATCTCGACGTCACCTAAGTTGCTGCCACCTGCCAGATATCAAAAAATGCCACGAAATCTCAGAGTGTCAGCATCCCTACCCTCACCGTCAGCCTTCCTACGGGACACCTGAGCTGACTCCATGAGAATATCACGTGGCTTGTTGGCAGTTGTTTTCAACCGCCGAAAATTTCTGCCGCCGGCTGATTTGTTTCTCCAATTTCCAGGGATCCTTCCATTTGTCGGTTCTTCTCCTGTCCAGCTTCCAGGGTCTGCTTATGTCTCAGCAACCCAACATCTCATTTGGCTCAGTTGGAATTATGGCGTGCTCTTCCACAACTGGGAACTCTCCCAACGGTGTACTTTAGTCACCGGAGGGTCGACACCGATCTCCATCTCTCCACAAACTAGAGAAGCGGAAAACCACAAGAACTTCCTAATCACCACCGATAAATTGAGCGGATCTAATTTTCTCCAATGGCCCCAAGTCATGTCTTTGTTCGTCAAGAGATGCAAGAAATTTGGTTATCCCACAGGCATGATTCGTGACCTTCAAAAACTGATCAGGCATATGAAACATGGGAACTGAAAAATTTCATAGTCATGTAATGGCTGATTAACTCCATAAAGACTGCGCTTGGACATTCTTATAGGTTTCTCCCTTCTGTCAGTGCCCTATGGATTGGTTTTCGGGATACCTCCTCAGATGTAGGGAGCTTCAATCAACCTTATGAGGTTTCTAAGAAGATCTGCAAGGCAAAACAAGGATTGAGAAACGCGGCCCGGTACTACTATGATTTGGCGGTCGTATGCTACACGTAGGAATCTCTAGCAAAACTTTCCCTCTTCTAGAAAAATGTAGAAAAAGAATTCATGTTCTAATTTTTGGCTGGTCTTAACAAAAACATTGATGAAGTTTGGGGACGTACCCTTGGCCAGGATCATCTTCCCTCCACCCGTGCTGCTTTCACAGAAATTCGAAGAGAAAAGAGTCTGAGAATTGTCATGCTCGGCACTTACACCTCAGACAAACCATCCACTAATAGTATTCAACACTAGTCAAACCCTCCTCAAGCCACTGGGTCCACTTGTGATTACTGTCACAAACTCAATCATACTCGATAGAAGTGTTGAAAACTTCATGGGAAACCACAATACAAACCTTTCATCAAATCCTCCTCTGGTAAGGGTCTCACTACTACATCTCAATCCACTACGATACAACCAACTGCTACTCAGAATATTCTGAAATCACCCGACACTCTTAAGAGTCAGATGGAGCAACTAAATCAAACTACTCGGATCCAATCAGTTCATTTCCAGCCCATCAACCCCCCGCGTCCATCAAGGTATCACTTATATGCCTACTTCTTTTCTAGTCGATGAATCATTGATTCAAGTGCCACGGACCAAATGATTGAATGCTCTCAAGATTTCTCAACATAACATTCATGCTCTAAGAAAGACGGTTAAAATTGTTGATGGCTCTTGTAACTCGATTGTTGCTAAAAGATCAGTTGTGTTAACAATCGATCTAACTCTAGAATTTGTGTTATGTGTTCATTTGTCAAAGTGTAACATGTTACATATTAGTAAACTAACACATAATATGGATTGTGTTGCTAACTTCTCTCCTGATGTTAGTGTCTTTCAGTATTGTCGTTCAAGTAGGATGATTACACTTCTCCCAATAGTTACAGTTTTTCTCAATCCACTGAATCTCCCAGCAGTTGCAGTTTCTCTCGATCCACTAAGTGTCCTATTATGTTGTTGCATTATCGTTTGATTCATTTCAGTTTTCAATGTTTAAAGCAATTGCATATGATGATGTTTACTAATAAAAATCATGCTAACTTCAAATGTGAAATTTTTCAATTAGTTAAACATCATCATGTTCCTTATGCATCTCATCCTTACATGCCTTTCGTTTCATTTTCACTTATTCACAGTGACTTGTCGGACCCACTTGCACCCCCAACTACACTAATAAACCGTGGTTATTTACCTTGATTGATGACCACACTCAAAGGATGAGGATCTATATCCTAAAAGAGAAATTTGAAGTTGTTGTCGCCTTTAAAAACTCACTCATTCATTTTTTACCAAATTCAAAACTTCAATTCAAGTCCTTCGAATGAACAATAGCAATGAATTGTTTAATTCTATTTTAGGTGAGTTCTTGGTAAGTAAGGGCATCCTCCACAAAAACTCATGCACGGACACTCCTCAACAAAATGGAGTAGCCAAGAGAAAAAACAAATACCTTCTCGAAATAACTCGCTCCAAATATGTTTCGATCTAAAGTCCCAAAAAGGTTATGGAAAGATGTTGTGTTTACTGTCATCTATCTCATCAATAGAATTCCCACAAAAATTCATAACTTCAGAAATTCATTAGTCATCTTGATGTCTTGTTTCCCTAACAATCAGTTCTTCACCACTCTTAAACCCAAAATTTTTTAGTGCATGGCCTTCGTTCAGAAGGCTACCCCTAATTGTAGTGAGTTTGATCCCAGATCTACAAAGTGCGTCTTCAACGAATATTCTACTATTCAAAAAGACCGTCGTTGTCTTGATCCTACCACAAATAAACTCTATGTAATAGCAAATGTCTCCTTTTCTGAAATTGTTTCCTACCACCCTATCACTGCCTCAAATGAGAGGTAGTTTGATTTCTTGGACATTATTCCTTATCTGACTCCTATGGATATTTCTCCAATTACTATATCTGATGAGCACTTTGTCCCTTTGAATCCACCACCTATCAAACAACTAGAACCTCCTCTCATTCTCTATATCTATACTCAGTGCCTCATGATCCCACTCCAGAGCCCGCTGCCTCTTTACAGGAACTGAAATCCGCTTCGAGGGACATCCCTAGAATTGACACCACTCTGAATGGTAAGGTGGATTCTCCTGTGGAAATATGTAATCAGGTAAGCTCTCTTTATTCCATAGAGAAATAAATCTCTTTTCACAACGTATTATTGAGTTATAAAGTGTTTGTTGCTACCATGATGGATCATCACCTCCCATCCACTATTGAAGTAGCATTAGATGATCCTTCCTAGAAAGTTGCAGTAATGGATGAAATAAAAGTCCTTCAATGGCATCATATATGGGATGTTATGGACCTTCCTTCAGGTAAGAAAGCAGCAGGGTGTCACTGGATTTTTAACACCAAGTTTAACTCTGATGGATCATTTAAATGCAATCATGCACGGTTAGACATCAAAGGCTACTCACAAACAAATGGAGTTGATTATGAGGAGACTTTTGCTCCAATTGCTAAATTAAACACCATTCGGGTCCTACTTTCCCTTGTTGTAAATTTGGATTGGACTTTACTCCAACTAGAACTCAAAAATGTCTTTCAAAATGAGGATCTCAAAGAGAAGATATATATGTGCCTCCCTCCTGGCTTCAACTCTACTGTTCTCAAGGAACAAGTGTGTCGATTGTGAAAGTCTCTCTACAGAATAAAGCAATCCCCAAGGGTCTGCTTTGGTAAGGACATAAAAGTGGTAATGGGGCATGTTTTTTCAAAGGCCCAATCAGATCATACTCTCTTCTTTTGGCATTCCTTCAATGACAAAATTGATATCCTTATTGTTTATGACGATGATATTGTACTCACAAGTGATGATCTACCAGAATTGAAAATCTTTGACATGTATTCTTGCTACTACATTTGAAATGAAGGACTTGGGAACACTTCAGTACTTCTTAGGCATGGAAGTTGTTTGATTATCTAGGGGCATTTGTTTGTCTCAATATAAATATGTGTTTGATCTATTGACAGAGAATAACTTTCACCTTTGCAAACCAGTGGCAGTCCCAATAGATCTCAATGAGAACCTAGTTGATATTCCCAATGCGGGTCCAGTGAGCAAGGCTAACTGCCAATGGTTTGTGGGAAAACACATTTACCTTGGTCATACTCGCCCCAACAATTGACATGAAGTAGGTATTGTGAGTCAATTCATGCATGATCTCTATGAACACCATCTCTGAGTTATCCAAAGGAACCTTCACTACTTAAACGGCACACCTGACATGTTTGTTTTTCTCGCGCCACCTCTCGTTCTATTGATGTTTATACATATATGGATTGAGCTGGGTCTGTCCATGATCAGCGCTCCACCTTAAGATATTATCCATTCATGTGAGGAAATCTTGTCAAGTGAAAAAGCAAAAATCAATCGGTTCTGACTGCAGCAATGTTGAAGTCGAGTTTCGCTTCATGTCCTTGGGTATCTATGAAGCTTTCTAGTTACGCATCATGCTTCGTAAATTGCATTTGTCGGTCTCTGCTTTCTCTAGTTGTTTTGTGATAATAAAGCACTCATTAGTATTGCCCATAATTTGGTCCAGCAAGATCGGACCAAGCATGTGGAGAATGACAGGCATTTCATCAAGGAGAAGCTCGTTTCATTGGAGATTTGTATTCCATTTGTCCCATTTAATGGTTAATTAGCAGATATCCTTATCAAAAATCTTTCGCAGCTATTGTTTGACGACTTCAAATTCAAGTTAAACATGATGGACATCTATGCTTCAACTTGTAGGAGAGTATTAGAATATTAGCCTAATTATTAGGCTAATTATTGTTACAATTATTACTAACTTTTATTTTATTTTATTTGCTTCCTTTATTTATATTTCCATATGTATTTCCTAGATGGGTTTACTTTCTAAATTTATGTATTTTTTTTATTGAAACTTGTCTCTCTCTTCCTATCAATAAAAGTATACAGTTTTATTCTCTAAATTTGACAATTCCACTTCCACAGCATAGTAGTTTATTTTAACTTGTCTCTCTCTTCCTATCAATAAAAGTATATAGTTTTATTCTCTAAATTTGACAATTCCACTTCCACAGCATAGTAGTTTATTTTATCTTCTATTAAGGGTCATGTTCACTGATGAGTTTAAATGATTTCTGAAACCAAGGTCAACTTATTTTAGCTATAAGTATAGGGAGAAGTTAATTCAAATATGAAGCTAGAAATTGAGGGTTCTATTCCGTATAATAACACAGAGAGCTAAATTTTTAAGTATGGTTTATGAGTGCTGCTCTGCATGGAGTTCAATGTTTTCGCATATGCCACATGTTTGCATGCATATTTACATGGAGTTCAATTTTTAACCACACACTGTATTTACTTTTCCATGCAACAAGATCTTCACACACGAAGGAGCATTAGCCCGAAGTAGATCGGTTGAATGGACCTGACACAATCAGCACATGTATAAACTACAACAGAGTGATGGGTGTGACAAGAAAACAACAAACATGAGCCTGAAGTGTCTTTCAAGTAGCGAAGGATCTGATGTAAGAGATGGTGCTCGTAGGGAACATGCAAGAAGCCAAGAATTGAGTTTGGGAGCATATGGTAGGTAAATGAGTTTCCCCACTAGACATCGGTAGTGTCTTGTTCACCGAAACTCAGCTTCAGCACTGCTATGGTAACAGCACGATGTTATTTACTTTTCCATGTGACAAGTTTTCCCAACACGAAGGAGCAATAAGCCGAGGTAGATCGCCGAACATGGATGAAACCGATCCAATCAGCGTACGTATAAACTACAACAGCGCAAGAGGTGTGACAAGAAAACAACAAACATGAGTCTGGCATGTCTTTCAAGTAGTTAAGGATCTGATGTACAGCGGTGAGATGGTGCTCGTAGGATTCATGCATAAACTAAGTTTGAGAGCATATGGGCTAGGTAAATGAGTTACCCACTAGACATCGGTAGAGTGTCTTGTTCACTGAAACGGCATTGGGAACATCTGTCAACTTCTCATTGGGATCCATTGGAACAACTATCAGTTTGCAAAGAAGTAACTTTGTCTCAGTCAGTAAAGATGTCACATATTTGAACTAGGAAAGACTAATGACCCGAAAGAACCGAGCTGCTTCCATACCTAAGAAATACCTGCGAGAACCCAAGCCCTTCATCTCAAAAGATGCGGTTATAATGTTTGTAAGAGATACCAAGGTCGGTCGATCATCACCTGTGAGTAAGATGTCACAGAAATAGAAGATGAGGATGGCAATCCAGTCTTCAGATGAGTGTCAGAAAAACATTGTGTGATCAGATTGAGCTTGAGAGAAATCATGACCCACAACTTGTGAACTTATCAAACCAAACCATGAGGGAGTGTTTCGATCCATAAATAAACTTCTGCAGTCAACACACTTATCCAAGAAAAGAGGTTGAGTCAAAGCCCGATGGGAGGACATATACACGTCCTCTGCGAGATCGTTGTTAAGGAAAGCATTCTTGACAGTCAGTTGGAGTATGGGTCAATCCAGATTCACGGCAAGTGATAACAGAACCCAAATGGTGTTTAATTTAGTTACCGAAGCAAATCTCTCAAAGTTAACTCCAACGGTTTATTGCGTTCAAAGAATCAATCGAAGTTAAATTTGGTGCTAAAAATCCACCAGCAACCAACTGTTTTTTTTTTCCTCAAAGAAAGATCAACAACATCCTACGTATGAGTTCGCCGAAGGGCAATCATCGTATCCACTACTGTCGCCTTCTAGTAAAGGTCCGCCAATGCTACCTCAATAGTGGATGGAAGACAAAATTTGTCGAAAGTGACAAATGCTTTATAGGTCGGTGATTAGTTGTGGAATGAGACGTATTTTGTCATGGGATAAATAAAGCATGTCTGATTATGTACCCCAATGGTAGAATTCACCTCCTCATTCAAAGCAGGAGGAATCCCCGCAAGTTGAGAGTCTCATACTGGAGATGTCAGTTAGAGCGGATTTTAAGACCTGCAACAAGGCAGTGGGCTCAAGAGTAAAGGCATTGTGACAAGTCTCAACCGAGGGTTTGGTACGCCGAGTGTAGACACATGGTGGATCGAGGAGATGTTGGTTTGGTTGGTGGCGGATCCAGGGAGACAGAGGGACCCTCAAAAACAGTGGATGTAGGAGTAGGTAGAATATTCAATGGAGACAAAAAAAGGAATAGCGTCCAAAAAATCTAGCCTCCCCACTTCAGGCAGTGTTAGGGAAGTAAAAGACACTTCCAAAAAAAAAAGAGATATCGAAACTCATATAGAGTTTATTAGTGATAGAATCAAGGCACCGGTAGCCTTTCTAAGTGATTGATTGTCCGAAAACGACACATTTAATTGATTGGGGATCAAGTTTACTACAAGTTAGGGTTGTGTTCCGAACAAAGGTCCTGCACCAAAATATTTTAGGGTTTAATGTAGAGAATAACCGATTGGTAGCAAAACAAGACATCAAGACTGCTAACGATGTCCAAAAGTTGTGGATTTTTGTGTCGATAAGCATGGCGTCATTCCAAAAATATTTTGGGATATTAGATTGAAACATAATGGAACAAACAACTTCAAAAAGGGGTTAGTTTTTCCTTTTGGGTATCCCATTTTGTTGAGTATCCGTACAGCAGCTATGATAGAGGATACCCTTACCAAGATTTCCCCCAATATAGAGTTAAAAAATTCATGATTGTCGTCAATCCGAAAACTTGAATAGAGGTTTTGAATTAAGTCAAAATGAAAGAGTGAAATTTTCTTAAGACAACCCCCACTTCAAATTTGTCTTTTAATATATAGACCCAAGTCATCCAGTATGGTCATCAATCAAGGTAAAAAACTACCGTTTATTGGTGTATATTAAAACTCGGGAGGGTCCCCATAAGTCACTATGAATCAGTGAAAAATGATCGGTATGAGTTTAAGGATGGAGTGTATATGATGCACGTTGATGTTTAGTTAAATGACAAATCTCACATTAAAAATTAGATATATTTTTTATTAATAAACCTCAAAGGATACAATTGTTTTAAATTGTGAAATCTGGGACAACCCAAATGGCAAGTAAAAGCGTAATAGGAAATTCAGTAGATCGGAAAAAAACTACAACTACGGGATGGAGTATTCACGTCATCATTGCCTTGTTCTTTGAAGAAGTAGAGCACGGTTACCTGCATAGCAGTTACTATTATCCTTCCAGAACGATGAATCTGAAAGACACAAACATCAAGAGAAAAATGAGCAACGCAATCAATGTCATATGACAACTTACTGACCGACAAGAGGTTACAATTCACTTCAGCAAAGGTATGTGTAACACGGATCTCAGAGGCAGCCCGGCTGTTAGAACAACTACAGGAACCGTCAATAATATTAATAGTATCTCTCCAGGAGAATTGAGAAAATGTCAAGAAAGCTTGAGAACACCCGTTTATGTGGTTTGTGGCACTTGAATCAATAATCTATGGACTAGAATACGTAAAAGCAGTGTCAGAGAAATGCTATCTTGACGAACATGAGAAGTCGACGACCGGAAGAGACCTAACTAGATTCAAGCAGCTTAATTAAGTGTTTCATCTGACTCTTGATGAAGTATGGCGATTTTGGATGGTTTGAGTGGGGGTCTGCTGCACTGTCGTGGATTCTGAGGTCATAGTAAAACCCTTAGCATGGGGTATTTGGTCGAAAACTTATTTATCAATTTCCCATAGAACTTCCAACACTTATCTTGGGTATGGTAGGGTATATGACAGAAATCAAATGTGGAGTGATTGGCTCCTAAAGGTGTATTAGACTGTTAAGCATTATTGGAAACCAAGACGGAAGGTTCGGATGAAGGAGTGGAGGTGTCGAGCAAGACAAGTTTCTGGCTTTCTTCATAAAGAATCTCGATGAATGCCGCCTAAGTTGAAGTAAGGGAATCACGACCAAGTATACGGCCCCGAACTTCATCAAGATCTTTGTTCAGGCCGGCCAGGAATTGGAAAGCACGATAATTTTTCACATTTTTTTTAAGAGGAAAAGATCAGCCGGAGAATTTCAAGTGTAATAGAGTTTGCATTCCATCCATAAGGCAACCAAGTCATTGTAGTACTAGGCCATCATCCTTGATCATTATTTTACCTCACGTATCTTCTTAGAAATCTCATAGAATTGGCTAGAATTACCTGCGTCTGAGTAGGTATAGCGAACGTCAATCCAGAGGGCGTTTGTAGACGGAAGAAATAGTAACAAACAACCAATCGAGGTTTTCATGGAATTCTCTACTTACTGCACTGCATACGTCTGATTAGCCTTCGGAGGTTCACGAATCATACACGTGAGATGACCGAAGTCCCATCCTTTGACGAAGAATGACAGCTTGGAACCATTTGAGCAAACTAGAATCATTGAGTTTATGGGTGATGAACAGAAAATTCAAATGGTTTTCAGGTCCTCCGGTCTGCGGAGGAATTGAGGTCGGTGTCGATCCTTTGGTGAACTCAAGTACACCGTTGGAAGGAGGCTCGATGGTGAAGGAGTCCGTCATGATTCTGATTGAGCCAAAAAGTCAAGTTGGGATGCCGAGACATAGAAGGATTTTGATTGCAGGAGGGAGGTCCGACGGCTAGAAAAAGATGCAGGAATGATCAGTGGTTGAACCTTCAGGAAAAACGTCTGGAAAATTCTACATAAAGAATCAATTGATACCACCGACAGCCGGACCTTCAGGAAAAACCAACAGTGGAGCGGTAGGGCTATAAACGAGTCGAGCTTGAGCGAGCTCAGGCTTGGCTTGTGTTCAGCTCGTTTGAAATTGCTCGTGTTCGAAATTGGCTTGTGTTCGAACTTGACTCGTGAAGAGTATGTTCAAGTTCAGCTCGATTTAAATATTTTTGTTCGTGTTCAGCTTAAAATTGATTCGTTAAAATTATTTGACAAAAAATATATGTTGAGTGTTAGATTCGAACCTAGACCAAATCTATGCAAAAGAAGTCACATAACCACATTACCACACGAACTGTTATGATTTAAACTTAGATATAAATATAAATAATATATTATTATATAAGTAATATATATAATATATTATTATATAGATAATAATATAATTATTATTATATAAATAATTATATGATTTTTTTTTTATTTCGAGCTAAAATGGGTCGAATATGAGCGAACAAAGAGTTGTTCATGTTCGGCTTGTTTTTAGTTCAAGCTTAAAAAAATTGTTCGTGTTCCGCTCATTTACTTAACGAATGAGTCGAACACGAGCTACTTAACGAGTTGAGCACGAGTTGTTCGTGAACAACGAGCTTTTCTGACAGCCCTAATCAGCGACTAGAAAAAAATTGTAGGAGGTTGAACTAGAAAAATCTGCAAGGAGGATCGGCTGATACCACTGACGGCTGGAAAAAAAAAAACCGATTGGAAAAATCTGCGACTAAATGGATGTCCTGCAAGAAGTGACGTCGATTGGGTGGATCTCCCGACAACAACTAGGGTTAGATCATTGGCTCTGATACCAAGTAAATTTTGGGAATTAAGTAGGATGATCTTAGTGATATGAAAGGGGAGGTATAAGTACTGATTACATGACTCCTAACATAGAAAATATATAAAATATGAAAAATTTACAGATAAGAAATATATAAAACATGAAGAAAATAAATAAAAAATATATATAGGGAAAGGAAATAAATCAATGTTAATATAAAGAAAAGTTTATGTTAGTGAGTTGATTGAGTTATGATCAATAAACTAATGAGCCAAAAACAAACATAAAAGCATATCGAGCTAATAACACTTTAGCTCACTCAAGCCCAACTCATTTAAGCCAGCAATATTTATAAACTTAGGGTAAGGAAATAGATCTAGAAGACATCTACAACTAACAGCCAACATAAAAATCACATCTAAAATAAAAGAATAACAAAAATATATTCTATAATTGCATAATTTTATTCATTTCACTAGGCCAATTAATATGTGAAAAAATGGATGGTTTGTTGACTTTACCTTGTCAATTGTATTTTCATATCTCTGCCAAAGTGAATTCAAAATTGCTTCTTCACCAGTTTCACTGAGAAAGAGATGTGAATTATTAAAACAAATCAGTTCAATTTCAATGGTCTCCTATGAAGCACAAAACCATTTCTGTTTCTATTTCATATATAAAAAGCTATCAAAAACAATATATTAGAACAAATACATCTAACATGCTCAATACAACAGCAAAAAGAAGCCAGAACGTAAGTGAAAAGAAAACATGCCACATAGTGATAGTATCAGCAATTCGTCTATAGAATATTAGAAAAAAGACAACTGCAAATGGTAAAAATAGTATAATATGCTTAATATAACTCAGCGCTCAAATAAGCAAATTTCTTTGCAACATTCTAAACAAAAATTATCGAATACAACCTCCAATTATAAATAACAATCATACACAGAAGACCCTAAGGAAGAAAGCATTGAAGTATAACATTTTACAAGCTAAAAAACAGAAAGAATCTTTCCAAATTCAACATCATCATCATCATTGTGTTATATTGAATCAATCAAAATATTCTGTTCAAGTAATATTGTATTAGCAGTTGTAAGGGAGATTAAAGTATATGATTGTATAAAGGAAAACCATTGACTAACAATCAAGAAAAGGGTATCCTCTAGCATGTTAAAGTAAAAGATACAACAACAAATCAACTGAATGTTCAAGGAAAGCGTCGACAATAAAAAGTAACAAAAGCATGAGTTAAGTGGTCTACAATTTATGTGACAGCAAATTAATAATGATCAACTGAATAATAACTTTAAAAAGAAAATGCATACTGGTTTTTTATTTTTTTTTATTTTTTTTTTTGCATAAAGTCAGTTTATGTTGGATTTGATGGATTTTGATTTATCAGCCTAACTATATGGAAGGAATATTTATTGTTAAATGATTCAAAGTGCTTTTTAGCTAACAAAAATTGGTGAAAGGATTGCTTCAAATGATTGCATTGGAAATGTTGTAGACTTGTAGTGGTAGTGTATAATAAGAAGAATGTTGATAAAAGCTGATTCAGGTGGTTTGAGAATATAGAAAGGATAATGAACCATAAACTAATAAGGCAAGTAAACATAATCATTATAAAAGGCATTGAATGAAAAGGAAGATGCACGCATAAGCGTGGCTACGAGTTGTAAATAAAGGCTTGCACAAACTGAAGACAAAACTAAGGGCGCTGACTGATAACAGCATTAGTAAATCCTGTAAATCCGGATTTGCTAAATCCTGCCAAAACCAAGATTTAGTCAATCTGGGATTTAAGACAAAATTGAATGGAACTAAACCCTAAATCGGATTTACAAAATCCATGATTTGAAATTTTCCCTTCTTCTGTCTAGCAGATTTAAGATAAAACCCACTTAAATCCTTTACCAGACAGCCCCTTAAAATGGGAAAATATTTGCATACATAAGACGTACGCAGCGCTGCGTACATCCAGGGGTTATTCAGGGGGTACAGGGGGGTTATATCGGGGTTATACCCCACTGTAACCCTCATGTAACCTCTTTGTAAACTACATGTAACCTGTGTAACCTCTTTGTGAACTACATGTAACCTACAAATGAGCCTCGCGATCCTGTAGTTTCATGGGTACAAATAAGTTACACGAAAGTTACAAGTGAGTTACACGGAGGTTACAGGAGGGTATAACCCGGATATAACCCCCCTGTATCTCCTGAATAACCCCTGACGTACGCATCGCTGCGTACATCTTATGTACGCAAATATTTTCCCTTAAAATGCCACTGAACGAAAATTAAAAAGTTTCATGAAGTCAGCCCCGAATAGTTGGGATAAAGCCATTGCCATTCTTTTGTTATAAGATAAAAGGAAAGATTCCTACTATAAATCTGCATTCAGTGGACTATTAATTATTCAAACTTCATTGGTAACAGGCATCTGATATTAATTAGACAAGGATGCTAATATTATTCCAGACCAGCCATATTGCAAGGATTTGTTGCTCTATTCTTTAGCGGACTTAAAGCAGGATATTTATTTCTTTCTCTCCATCCACCAGGCAGAATGGAAATGCTGAAATTAACAGGACCCGCAACAAGTGCAGAATACTAAGATTGATGACAGGACCAGACTGTAAATCAACATATAATACCAGCCTGAGGATAAAAGAAAGTTCATTTTAACACTGCACAATCCGTGACAAAGCAATGAAGCCTACCTAAACCGGATTCTTGGAGAAGGTGCAGAGTGCTTCTCAGATTGAGTCCATGAACCGCCTTCCCCAACTTGGCCACTCGCTGATCTTCTAAGAAGATCAGCCACCCCCTTGACGATGTTCATCCTTCGCAAGAAGAGCGAGGATGCTTTGAAGCTACCATTAAACTTGATTATGTACAAAGCCTACCCGTACTTCAACCGCAACTGTTCATCAAAATACTGTATTCGTTAAGGCAGCCCACCAAAGATGAGCGATGAACAGAAAATAAACACACAGCAAATATAAATACTGACAGAGAAGTGCATCAAGGAAACATATATGCGCAATAAACGGAATGTAACACCCAATATGCAGGCTAAACAATAATATATTGAGAGACCGAGCATAAAAAAACAATCGCTTTCATGAGACCTACGGCATAAAGGTTTCTGAAACCTCAAAAGCAAAAATAAAGAAAATCGAACCACCGTGAGAAAATAAAACAAACACAATCGGACTTAATAGGGAAGTGGGAAAACAGTAGCACCTTTTTACCCGCAATTCTCCCCACATCGATTTCTGACCGAAAGATGAAAGCCAGAGGAGCGACAAAAATTATTCACTGAAAATCAGTAACTGCACCTGATTGATAAGAAGAACCAATCTAACAGCCACAATCTTACCAAAGAACAAGATCCTGAACCTATCGTTCGCTTCGATGCTCTTGTTCCTTCCTCCTCTTGCTGCCTTCAGCTCGAGCTGCGACGTAAAGGATCCAAGAAACCGAACAGCGTCGGCAGGTAGGGCTGTCAAAGTCGTTCTTCGCGAACACTCGAGCTTGATTCATTCCTTTCCCTTAAGGAATGAATAATTTGAGCTTTATATATAAATGAGTTCAACACGAATTAAAACTTGTCCGTTCATCACCAATTATATATATATTTATAATTGATGATTGTTATCTTAATAATAAATATAAATATTTATAATTAATTAAAAAATAAAATAAAATAATTAAATTATATTTAAATTAGATTTTAATATAAATAAAAATATTTAAATCTAGCTCTTATCCTGCATCATATGATTAGAGTTGTTAAAATGGTTTTTTTTTTACGAACAGCTCGAGCTCGGATCATTAAACAAACGAGCAAGACACAAGCAATTTGTGTTTAAAATATAAATGAGTCGAACACAAATAGTGATCTTTTTTAATAAGCTGAACACGAGCTGAGTCGGGGCTTACTTGTGTTCGGCTCGTTTACACCCTAACAGCAGATGATTGGAGATTGGCAGATGGGCGAATGAAGAAAGAGCTTGAAGGCTACTTTACGAAGAAATCCATGAAATTGTGGCAGACCATGAATTTGCCCCAAAGATTTGCGTGGTGTGGAACCGCCATCGTCGAGATCGTGCAGTGGATTTTCGAGTTTCGTGTTGTTTGTAGTGGGAACGAAGACCGCAAATTATAACAATAAGATAGTAATGTATGGTGTGATTGGAGTGGTTGTTGTTTGTAAAGTTGTTTCTCAATAATTGTCAAAAAATTGTTCATAGAGACTGTTTTGAAGATCTACTAAATGTTGTTTCTGATGAGAAAATCTATTTTGCTCTTATGTATGTAATATTTTTGAATAATTGCAATTTTTATAATAATTACAATAGAATAATAAAAAGACGGCCTGCTATAAAAAAGAAAACATCAGTACGGTGCAAAATACTCTAATACATAAAAAAGTGGTCGGTTATTTAAAGCGTATAATTATAATAATGAAGACAATCACAATAACCAGCAAACTTAGAATGACGTTCGTTTTCAAGTCCTAATTATCAAGCCTTCAAGTTAATCTTCTCTCCCGCGTTGCATCTCCTCTAATCCAATCATTATCCGAGTGCAGTCATTCGTGTCATCAACTCAGTGAAAGTAATTGTAATCCTTAAGTGTCATGTTTCTTAGACAATGGTATAATCTTCTATCGTAGCTACCTTCTCTTCTTGATTGGTAATCAACACACCATGTGTCGCATTAGTAGCTTTGAACTCACGAAGGATTTGATGCTCTTTAACTCATGTTTCTTGTGATTATAATACATTATAACCCGTTTTGAGAAAAAAAATAAATATGTGAAAGAAATATTAAAAAAAATTAAACAATTTTACAACAAAACACAAAGGGTCACGTCAAGAAAACTATAATACTAATTCGTATAAAGATATAGAAAATGTATGTTTTTGTACCTATTTTTTTTAAGAAGTCGTCAGTTTGTTCATCGTCGTATACTTCCCTTTTAGAATAAGTCTCTCTTCTAGATAATGTAATTGATCAGAATAACATAGGAACCAGAAAAGCAGGACTTGGACGGATAAATAAGAGAAAGAACGTGAAGAACCTTTGTGCGGCAAATCTCGCTAGAATAGATCAAGCATATATATCATAACAAAATCGAACTGAAATAGCTTGTGTCAAATATCAGCAAAAAAAGCCTAACAAAGCTACACAGAATCAGGATTCAGATGTGTTTGTTTGTTCTGGGGTCTAGAGTACTCTCAATGGGACGTATCCCACTTGGTTAATTACATACTATGGGTTGCCCAATAATACACTTGAACCAAAAAGAGTTTTGCTTGCATTAATAGTGACAACTGACGCTGGGCTATCAAATGATCGTTATTTTGCAAGATAATGCTCTGATGCTTTCAAAGCTCTCGTTAAGGTATTGGGCAGAGAGTGAGTCTCAATGATCCCACATGCGTAGCGAATTCATCAGCATACGCAGCCTACGAAAGGACTAAGTCATCTTAATGGGGGTATCTAGCACATAGGGTCATAATAATAGAGAACAAATCGTCTTATCCCGAATGGATGGCAGATCATATGTAATCGAGCCGTTGGAATGAAACTAACAAAGGCAAAAGGAGTGAGAGGACATAATGAAGATAGTCAAAGGAAGGGAGGAGTAATCCTTAGAAGGTAAAGGTGGTCTGGTTCCGGTACCACAGACCCGTCATCCCAAGCTACTAAAAGTCGGCTCAATACTTCCCGAGAACCCCGGTCAGCAATTTATGAATTGCATCGTCCACGAGAACCTTGGTAACCCGAAGATTAAAGGAACGAAACTCTATCATATAACTATTATGTGGAATTCTGAGAGGTGAGACTTATATCCTCCAAAGTGACAAGAATGTCGTTGGAAATGAAGAAAATGGGAGGATCAACTACAAAGTTAAAAACACTCCCAATAAAAAGGAGATACACTATGTCTAGGTCGGGGAAGCCACTAACACCCTAAGCACAATAGGCAACCACCTAAGTAGAATTTTATGTTGGGTCGGTCAGGTTATTGAAGCACAAGAGCTTCTCCTTGAAACATGCAATATGATGCAGTTATTTACTTAAGTCTTAAAGTTGAGGCCTTATTAGTATGACTTGGGATATGATAAGTCTTGAAACCCATTTTTAAATCGGCCCGAAGGATATGCAAGAAAGGAAAATCAAGTTTTAAAAGTCCTGAATATTTTAATCATAAGTTTTAATTTATCTAGAAATTTTATTAGAATTTTATAGAAAAATTTTATAAATTTAGGCCCTTAGAGAGTTTAAGTTATAATATTGGGTTCTCAAACAAACCACAATCCAAAAAAGATGAAGTTAATATAAACATAAGCATGCAAGAAACACAGTAAAAAGACTCAAATAAAAAATAATAAAAGATTAATGTTGTTGGGTCGACAACATATCCCAAAAATAAAGAGTGATCATGCACCACATAAGTACACTTTTAGTCCTAACTTTATACATTGATGAGATTTATAATTAAAGTACGAGATAGATGCAAGTAGCGCCTGGTCTTTGTCGCATGGTTCAGCCCACCTAATGCCTCAGAACACTTACTTGAGTCTTATTTCTAATACAGACTCTTATGGGGACTCTAAAAAGTACAAAGAAAAGTAAAAAGAGGTACTCAACCTACTTGAAAACAACATTAAGGGTAAAGCCAACAAACATGCATTGCATATGAATCATGTTTAGCGGGAGGAGCTAAGCAGCGCCTGCAAAAAAGAGTTAGTATTTAAATAATTACAGTGCTCCTCCCCGATACACCTGTGGTGTGTATTTTATGTGTGAATCCCTATAAGAAGACCAACCTAATATATTATTATGCAAACAAAATCAATAAACATGCAAGCACACAAAAAACAAAAAAAAGTGATGCTGGTTAGGGCAACCAAACTTGTAAAGAACTATAATGAGGACATAAGAAAATACTACCTAGCATTCATACCCTAGCACAAACTAATGAGAAGGTGTCATAACCAACATCTAAGTGCTTAGGGTAAGTCTCCATGTATGTATGACTTCGACAGGGCCGCCACACCGGACCCTTCTTAAATATCCAAGGGATCTAAAGGGTGTCATCCATGATGAATTTTTAAAAGGGTTGGCCTTACTTATGGCCTAGCTTGCTATATACATAATTTTAACATTATGGCTGACATAATTAGTAGAAAAATATATAATATTTTTAATTTTAAAATAAGGGTTGTTACAGGCAAACCCGTAACATTCAGGGTTACACAAGTTAGATTATTATCACAATCATGCTTGTGTTAATTTTGATGCTTCAACTCGCACTGTTTGTTGAGATCGACTTAGCAAGCAATGCTATTTAAGACATCTTGACCAACATGGGATCGCTAGCATATCAATCCTAGTTCGCTATCCATGTATGCATACAGATGCAAATGCAAATAATCATATGATAAAAATGGTGATGAGTGTATCATGGAGGCAACAACTCAGAAGCGGGTGTGTCGTGGAGACATCGATCCAAAGGAATGGGTGTTTCGTGGAAGCAGTGACCCGAAGGGGTGGGCATGTTGTGGAGGCAACGACTCAAAGAAAGGTTGTGCCCGAATGGGGTGGGCATGTCATGGAGGCAATGACCCAAAGAGTGGTTGTGCCCGGATGGGGTGGGTTTATCATTGAGACGGTGACCATGATTAGGTGGGTGTATCGTGGAGACAATGACCCAAATGGGTGCACATGTCATGAAGGCAGCGACCCAAAGGATGGGCGTGTCATGGAGACGGCGACACGAAAGGGTAGGGATGCCTTAGTAGTGGTGGCTCAAAGGATGGGTGTGCCGTGGAGACCATGACACAAAAGTGTGGGCGCGTCGTGGAGGTTGTGGCTCCACGGGATGGTCATGTCATGGAGGTAACAACCCAAATGATGGGTGTGTCGTGGAGGTAGCGACCTAAAAAAGATGTGAGTGTATCGGGGAGGCATTGGTGCGAAGATGCGACCGTATGGTGGAGACATTTGCCCGAGTGAGCGAGTGTATCGTAAGTGGCATTGACTCAGAAGAATGATGATTCTCATTGAAGAGAATCATACAAGCGGGGCGAGTGTATGAATGAACACCAAAATGCAACTCAAGCACGTGACAGTGACTATGCAAAAGTTTCATGCAAAGCAAGCAAGTGAGGGGATACTAGTGTGAGTACAAACACTAATGACACGGGGCACCGTGACATGAAAATTTCACGCAACAAGCCTGTTGAGTGATATACCCATTGGAGGCACGAACCCTCATTATGAGCTTATGAGGGCATATGCTCATAAGTGCACAACAAGTGCGAGTGGATATGCTAATGAAGACAATGTGAAAAGCATGCAACAAATGCAACATACCAAATGAAAACAAACAATGGAATTGATCAGAATAGTTGCGGCCAATCGATTAAGTCGATGGAAAGTAGTCATTTGATGCGATCTGACCAGTGGTAGTCGATCAATCAAGTCAATGATCAAGCAGTGCACACAACACACATGCAAAACACACACTATGCAAGTGAAGTTGGTTGTTCGACCAGCTAGGGTGACTGGGGTGGTCAGTCGGGGCAACATCACCAATAGGCTCGATCAAGCTAAGGTGGTTGACTGGACTGAACTGGTCGGTTGCCAGGGACAAAGCAGTCGTTTGGATCAAAGTGATCGGTCACCCCAAGCAGAGCAGTCGGTCAGACCGAAGTGGTCAGTTGCCTTGGCTGTTGTGGCTCGTCGGACATAAGTGTAATGTCGACCTCACCGGGGTTGTCGGTCAAGGCAAAGTGCAACATGTGAATTAATACATATAAGTCACACATAATTGGCCAATCAATAGGCATATGCTCAAGTTGTGTCGGTCAATTTTTTAGAATTATTTTTCGAGATGGTATATCACTTGTGCTATTATATATATATATATATATATATATAATTTTGATTTTGAAAAATAGTATTTTAATTTTGAAAGATAAGATCAGTCAGATCCCACATATCTAATAGTTCAGATAATTGAGTACAATATCATAAGTGATATATTATCTTGAAAGATAATCACATCACTTGTTAGCAGGCTTAACATTAAACTAAAAAAATTATGACTCTATTTTGGTTTGCAAAATTTATGACTGATAATCCTCCTATCTAATATAAAGATTAGACATAGTTTAGATTATCTGAGTTACTAATTTTCCTATAAAGGCAAGCACCTACAGTTAATTACATCTCAAACAACTGAAGTCACCTAAGAAAACTCTCGATTAAGATCGGTATTTCGTCTTTAAGAATTCAAAGTTAATTATTAAAGGTTGGTCCCATAAAAGTCAAATGAGAAAGGCTCAATGTGGAACATATATTCTTTTGGAATCCAAAGGAACGAGAAGTAGGGGATGTCACAGTTCTGAGACGAACCCCAATGGCCTCCTAGACTATCTTATGACTTAGCTTTACATTTTTGAAATGATATTTATTTGATGTTTACTCTTGTTAATTACTACAATTTTAGGACTTATATTTGCACAATATATGATCGTGCAAACAACTCAGAAAGATAGAAAGATTTATGTTGTATGGAACGACGATCGCGAAATCCTAAAAGAGTTAGGGCTTATATCGCACGACATACAATTGTACGAATGCCTAAAAGTTAGAGTGAGGATTTAAGTTGTACCAAACAAATTACCTCAAAGTCTTATGGGTTTGTGCCATTTAGAACTATAGAAAGTTTAGTTGAAGATCACTCACCGCTTCGTGTTTTATCTTGCTCATCGCCTGAAGTTGTTTTTCGTCCACTTGGATCCCCATCTTGCTCCCATAAAGCTTGCTTCGAGCTCCTTATAGTGGTGGTTTTAGGTTTTAATAAAGTATGTTTAGATATTCATTATTGTTGAGTCGCTGGTTTTGTTGCAGTATCCCTCATAAACATGTGTCATACTGCTCTTTACCCTATGAGTTTTTTTTTTACAAGTATAATAAATAACAAAATAATAACATTGCATGTATAAACAAAATATGTACAATAAGGCGCAGTAAGAAAGAAAGTTCGTAAAAAGGAAAGTGGTAATACGTACATGTTGTCTACGAGGCGCTACTAAAAGGGGTTAGAATTACAAGTAGAGTATGCAAATATTATAAAAGATTAAACAAGCACAAAAGACGTGTATATGTGTATATAAGAGTTAAGTGGCACATATATGGAAGATTATAAATGGGCATAAAAATTTAGGTTGGGTTTGGACTCAGCATCAGGACTGAAGCCTTAACGACTTTGTTAGCATCATATCCGTGAGACCCAACATAGGGTAAAAGGTTGTCAGCAAGACAATCAAGGGAGGGCGACCCCCAACCCGGTTTATGTGACCGACACGTAAACTTGCAAAAAGTAGCATCAATAATTCTTAATTTGTCATGCATATAAATAATTTAAGCTTTTCATTTAGCAGAGAAAATATCAGAAAATATGTTATATTATATGCTCATACATTTTGTAAATCTGACAGTTGGTGAGTCAGTCACACTGTTGGGCTGAGATCACTAGTAGCCCCTAAGAGTAAGGGCAACTCTTTACCCAATGTTGGAAGATAATAATGCCAATCTTATACCCTCGTGCGAGGCCCTCGGGTTTAGGAGGTACAATACTATCATCTACAATACTATCATCACATATACTTAGATTCCTTTATCATCATCGCTCCTAACCACAAAACCACTGTCTTATAACTCTACTCGATGATCCACATATTGCCCGCATTATGAACGCCTCCGCTTGACTTTGAACATCTCCATAATTGATGCTGAGAGAAATGGTTATGAATGTTGATGAAGTTTATATGCATATCAATGAATTCCTACGCGTTTGCATATCTATCACCCAAAATTTACATCGACTCATTTGTCTCCCAAAACAATCTATGCATGAAAAGGTGTATCTCATTCTTTTTTTTGAAAAGGCAACTGTTGTCTAAATTGTAGAATACATGAGCATATAAGGGCCAATCGATATGTACGCAAGTGTGAACATTTAAATATGAGACTTGCACTCACGTAAGAGTCGTGTGACATGTCTATTGATTTGAATGTTTAGGCGTTAAATACGTAAAAATATAAGAATTGAGTGGTATGTACATAAATCTTCCTTGAAAAAAAACACAGTCAAGCTTAAGAACAGCATTCAAACCTTTTCCAAAACAGCAAATCATTAACTCAAAAAAAAAAAAAACACATTTGAATCTCCCCAAAAACAGCAAGCAAATCTTGGTAATACAAATTTAATTACTAAAAAAATCATTAAATTTTATCATATTTTATAACAGATTACTAATAATTAAATAATGATAGAAAAATCACAATGTTTTTTATTTTTGTATTATAATTTGATCATATATCATAAAAAAGCAAATCTAGGGGTTGTAGCGTCACTTTACCCACATGCAAGCATCCACCAACCCCACTTATCTCCCACACGCTGCTTTGATTTTGTGGGCCATGTAAGAAGAGTATTTGTTAAATTGATTTTAAAATTCACATCGTTTAGAAAATTTCTGAAATTTTATTTTTATCAGTTCAACAGATCCTAAATTAATTTTTATTTTTATATGGCCATGTGATTCATTGACGATCTCAAAAAATATTTTTGTCAATTTTTTATTTAACCATATTAACAATTTTGCTGATTTCTCTCTCTCTCTAGATATATATATAACGCAAGTCTTGATTTGTCGGTGGCGGGATTACTGTAAGTCCCCTCAGGTCAAAGATTTTATGTCACTGTGGCGCGGCGGCTTTAAAATTTTAAGCACATGACGCGGACTCTCATCATAGAGCCAAAAAAAACATTGAAAATCGAATTGTGAGTGTCTAGATATTGATTTCCTTTATAATCACATTATAAGAAACGAAGACATAAATATTTTCTTTAAAAGCTTATTTATTTCCTTAAATATTTGCACATTTATGAGAGAATTAATAAGGCGGGGTGGCGGAAAGTGACTTCACTGCATAGAAGAAACGAAGAAGGTTCCCCCTTTGCCACAATTAAAGGGCTGAAAGCAAAGCTAAGGCATCAGCTTCCTCGCAACTTCTTGTGGTTGGTTGGTTGCTTGCTTGCTTCCTGATATACCTTTCGATATAAGGAAGCAAGCAATCTTGAATCGGCTAATTATATTCTCTCCACTCCTTCGATTGGAGACTTAACATATGGGGGCTGTAATCGGCGGTTACTTTGGCCGGAGTGGCCGGAATCAGTGTGGGGTGGGACGGCGGGATCCAGCGCCGGCGGAGATGACGACGGGGTTTGTGACATCTCAACCGTCCATTCAGAAGGAGGCTGGAGAGCGCTGGAGAGTGATGGCTGGGAAGTACGCATACATACCTGACAACTACAACTCTCTGGACCAGGTTAATTTATGCATTTAATTAAAAACTCCCTTTTTTTTGGTTCTTTATTAACTTGTCTGTATATATTATAGCTGCCTTAAGAGAAGCCGGTTTGGAGTCATCAAACTTGATCCTGGGAATTGACTTTACAAAAAGCAATGATTGGACAGGTTTTAAAAATAAATAAAAAAAGGAGAAATATATGCATGCATTTAAAATTAATATTCTCATTTTTTTTAAATTTTTTTTTGCTTCTTAAAAGGCAAATACTCGTTCAATAGCCAGAGCCTGCATGCCATTGGTGACAGAGCAAACCCATATGAAGAAGCCATTAGCATAATAGGGAAGATATTAGCTCCATTTGATGAAGACAATCTCATCCCATGCTTTGGATTTGGTGATTGTGAGTTCATTTAAGCAATTAACTTTAGGGGCATTTGCATGCATACCACCCAATTTAAGCCTCAACTTTACTTTTTTACATTTATAAGCCTCATATCTTACGCAGTATATAAAAAATATCATCATTTTAACTTTTAAAGAGTGAAATATAACTTTTAATGCATAGTTAAGGCGGCATGTATGTAAAAATACATATGAATTGAGTGGTATGTATGTAAATCTTCTTTGATTTTATTATATATTTTATTATTTAATGCTCTTTTTTTGGGGGGGTAGGGAATTTGGTATTTGTGACAGCAATAATTCATGATAGGGAGGTGTTCAACTTTCATGATGATCACTCACCATGTGTGGGTTTCGAAGAAGTTCTCATATGCTACAGAAAAATTGTTTCGAATTTGAAATTGTCAGGTAACACTATACTTCGAAGAAGTTCTCATATGCTACAGAAAAATTGTTCCGAATTTGAAATTGGAGGATTTTTTTTTATTTATAATTTTTATGTGTTAATTTTTAGACTTTTTATAATACCATATTAGTTAGGTTATGTTTTTGATTAATTTAGATGACTTGATTTACAAATTGGCTAAATTAATTAATATTAATTATTAAATTAATTAATTTAAGCCTATCATTCTTTTTGAAACTAAAGTAAATTAAATCAAACTTGGTTGATTTGATTTTGGATGAATACATAGTAATCTCTGTTAAATTTTATATTTTTTGGCATATAAAATAAATAATATTCATGTTAATAGTGTTAATAGTCATATTACTTGCTTATACGTGTAAATTAAATATTTAAAAACATAAAGTTATTTTTTTTTTATTCTTGATTAGATAGATATATTAATGATCAAATTTAATTTAATTTAATGATGAGGGTGGGTGGCCTTTTGGTGAGATTAAGGGTAATGAGCTTCAAAGATTTTTGGTTGAATTTTAAGGGTTATGATACGAGGTTAGGGTGGGAGTTTCGAAAGTAGTCCAGATTAATTTTGGCCGATTCAGGAGACAGCTAAAGAGAATGGGTTAAAGGCTAAATAGATGGCTAAAAATTCTTTCGTGGACGATGGGACCGGGATCGAAACTAACATTATTCTTTCGAGCGGGCAAAATAACCTAATATCTAATTTTCTTAAAGCGTTGGACAAAAAAAATATATCGAGAGGAAGGGAGAGTGCGGGAAAAATTCCTAAATTGTCTAATATGCATAAGGAAAAAAATACTAAATTTTATTATTTATATAAAAAGCTTACAAATTCCAGACATGACAATTGCCCATCCTGGACATAACTTAGTTACACCTATGATGGGATTTTGAAAAGCATAGTTGCTCCAAGTACTACCTAATTTGGTCTAGAGTTTTATGTGGGATTTTGGAATGAATGTGAGGTTTTGGTTGGGTGGCGGCTGGTCTTAGATGATGCTTTAAAGCTGAGAGCACGAGTATCAGAGAATAATAAGTAAATATAAAAAAGAATAAATGTATTTTTTTTTTATTTGACCGAGCAAGAAAAAAAAAAGAGCAATTCCTTAGTTAAAATATTTCGTTCAATAGCTAAATTTTTTTATTACGTAGTAGCACTATTTGTATACATTACAATGAGTCATACGTCGCCATAACTCAAATAATAATAATAATAATAAAGAACATAACAATTTTTGTGGATGAATGGCCATCAATAAAGAATTTTACTAATCATGTGTATTAGACCATTCTCTATAAAAAAAATTCATAATGTGGCCAACCTTTACTTGTTCTAACATGATTATCAAGATGTATTTATGCTCTTATAATTTTTCCTCTTTTTGCTTGATTATCTTAATTTGCAAAATTTAATCACAAATACACTTTAATTAATTACTTTTTTCGGTCTCTCATATATTGAAATACGCTCAAAAAATGATACAAAGACAACATAGATATGTTAGCGAAGGCTAGAAAAATATTAGGAAAATTTACATAAGTATCACGTAATTCTTTTGTTATGTGTATACATATCTCACGCCTAAACTTTAGTATTTGCATGTATAGCATTTTGGTGGTTTAAATCTATGCATAAATAGATGGATATGATTTTTAAAAGGTGGGAATTGTTTTTTTTTTTTTTTAATGTGACATTGAAGATTTTGAGAGCTATGTGTGTAAGTGTGTGGGTGTGTATTGTGTGTCGTAAGATTCATGACGATTAAGAGATAAGTTAACATCTTAGAGCTGAGCAAAGATTCAACACATACGCAGATAAAAGTGAAATAAACACGATGAGGCACCTTGACTTCTTAAGTGAAAAATTTTGGATTGAGAAAAAACTACGGGCCTAGCCCAATTGAAAACCAACATGTAATTGCAAATACATATGTTCAATGGTAATTCATCAATAATTAGTCATAATCTCATTATAGTTTTTGGTGATAACGACAATAGCAGGTTATGATAGTTGTAATAGATTATTGTGGAAGAATCTGTCGTGACTGCATACATATGCAAAGTATCATTATATGTATATTTATATATATTTATGTATGCATACATATATATTTATCACCAATTGTCATTATATATATATATATGTATATGTATATATATATATAT
>NW_018164616.1:1448710-1449202 GCF_001263595.1 Phalaenopsis equestris | reverse complement strand
ATAGATAGATGCATACATATGCATATATGAATGATAATTCCAATGCCTAATTTATGATGATAAGTCCAACGTCGTTTGCACCAATTGTCGACTCTGCGGTCCACATCGTCGATAGGAGCGGAGGGCAGTACCATGTTTTGGTTATAATTGCAGATGGGCAGGTTGAAGATATAATTTCACAATTATGTCCGTGCAATATCTCTTATTTATTTATTTATTTATTTATTTATTTTCTTCTTCTGAATGAATTAAGCTAAATTAATGCAAAGGTTACTAAAAATGCTGACACTAATGGAAGTGATCTCAGTCCACAGGAGGAAAAAACTATCAACTCGATTGTCACAGCAAGGTATTGCAATCGAGCGACATTTTCATAGTATACACCTATCATTTATAATATCAAATATTTCATATCACATAAAAAATATTATTATTTTAATATTTAAAAGATGGAACACAACTCTTCTTGCATATGTAAGAGGACATGTGTAT
>NW_018164616.1:1434000-1447311 GCF_001263595.1 Phalaenopsis equestris | reverse complement strand
ATATATATATATTAAAATAAATCATAAAAATGCAATGAAACTAAAATGATTCTATACAGGTTACAAATAAATATATTTTTAAAATAAAAAATAATAAAAAAAAAGCTTAATAACAAACAAAAAATTTAATAAATGGCCTTTTATTTTTTCAGTTATTTTCCACTGTCAATTATATTAGTAGGAGTTGGTGATGGACCATGGGAAGACATGCACAAATTTGATGATAGAATTCCAGCTCGAGCCTTCGACAATTTTCAGGTATTATTTTTTATATAAATAATAAAGGTCTGTTTGGAGTAGCTAATTTGGTGCGATGGCGTTTTGAAAACGTATTGAAAACGCATCTGATCTGTTTGGGTAAACTGTGGTTTGGCAGCTTATGCGTTTTGAAAACGCTGAAAATAGTGTTTTTATACCACACATATCTAGGTGCGGTTGCAGCTTTCTGACAGCAGTTTGACGTTTCAAAAAAAAGAAAAAGTTGTAAAAGTCACCGCACCTAGCTTCTCTCCTTGTCAGAAGATTCTAAACAGACCCGAAAATTTTAATTTTTTTCCTTAAAACTTTATATTTGCAAATCCATCCACATGCAATATGCCATTAAAAATAATTATTTATCCTGTTTGTCTTATGGTGCTATATTGACTCAAGTTGCAATATTTAATGTACAATGCAATGCAGTTCGTTAACTTCTCCGAGATCATGGCCATAAAGGCTTGCTCAGCAAAGAAGGAAGCAGCCTTCGCCTTGGCTGCTTTTATGGAGGTTCCCTTGCAATACAAAGCTACTAAAGAACTCGGCCTTCTCGGGTATATTATATATTTATTAGCCCCATTTGATTATTAGTTCAATTTCATGAAAAATTTACATAATTACCAAAAAAATTCTTACACATTTACATATCTAAACTTTCAAAATTTGATATTTACTTTTACACCACGAAAGTATCATAAATTTATGCATCTATTTCAATTTTTAAAAGCTAGTAATTATGATATTTTTGATATAATCATTAGGGCCGTCAAAAAGCTCGTTGTTTGCGAACAGTTCGTGTTCGGTTAGTCAATAAGTTTGTGTTTGATTCGTTCGATAAGTAAACGAGACGAACGCGAACAATTTTTTTTCATTCAGTTAGTTAAACGAACCAAATACGAACAGTGATGCGTTCGTTCGTGTTCGAATCGTTATTGTTCGAAATATAAAATAATTTAAAATAATTATATATAAAAAAATTATGATATTTTAAAAATTAAATTTTAAAAATTATAATATATAATAAATTAATAATAATAATATATTAATATACTATATTAGTAATATACTAATATAGATATTGTATATTTATATAATATAAGTTATACAATTAATATAATATATTATTTATATATATTAATATTAGGGATGTCAAACTGGCTCGTCGTTCGCGAACAACTCGTGTTCGGCTCGTTCGTTATGAAACTAACACAAACAGTGACTTCACGAACAATTTCGAACGCGAGCTTATTTCAAACGAACCTAACATGAACACAAGCACTGTTCATTCGTGTTCGGTTCGTTTACACCCCTAATAATCATTGTTTAAAATGTAAATATTAATGTTTAGGTGTTAGATATATAAATACATAAAAATTGTTTGTAGTGCATGTGAATGCCCCTAATCTCATTCATTATTTACCAATTCCTCTTCCCTTAAAATGGATACAGGGTTACCACTGAAAAAGCCAAAAATGTAATATTTTACCCTCCTCCCCAATCTGTAAACCTAAGACGACCATCACATTACAGCATTGCTGATGATCGTAGAGAGGTGATAAATTATTTATTTATTTATATTTATGTCCAAACGCAAACAAACTGATAAATCTCTACTCTTTGCAGCAGCCTTGTCCGATCTGCTGGACAAATGCCATGGATTTGGCTTTAGGGTGTGGCCACACGGTAAGCTGCTTGCCTACAATTTACAAATATTGATTAATTTCAATATTTTTTATTAAATTAAAGTACTATAAATATAAATATTAAATACTAAATATTACGTATAGGGCTGTCAAAACGGCTCGTTGTTCGCGAACAGCTCGTGTTCGGCTCGTTTAGAAGCTCATGTTTGGCCCGTTCGCTAAGTTAACGAGCCGAACACGAACAACACGAATCAATATTTGTTCGTTTGTGTTCGGCTCGTTTTGGCTCGAAATACTACTAATCAATTATATATATATATCTTTGATGAGTAGTATTTTAAATAAATTTAATTGACTACAAAGCTACAAAGATTTATAATCAATTAAAAGCATTAATGAAGAAAATAGAATAACAAATATTAAATTATATTCAAATGATATAATATTGCCCCAATCCATAACATCTTATGACTGCGTGATTAGGCTTGTCAAAACGACTCTTTATTCGTGAACGGCTCGTGTTCAGCTCGCTAAGCAAACGAGCTGAATACGAACACATTTTTTGAGCTCGAAATATAAACGAGTCGAACGCGAGCTGAGCCTGGGCTCGCTCGTGCTCAGCTAGTTTACGCCCTTAATTACATATATGAAGACATAAAATTGTGCGGGTATGCATGCAAATTTTCGGAAGCCATAATTTTGCGTCAATTTATGGATGCAGTGCTGCAGAGCTTGTGGGAATAAATTGACGCAATGTCCAGTTTGCCGAGCAAATATCACATCGCGTCTCAGGCTATACACCGGTGAAGGAAAAGTAGGAAGATTTATCTTTATTTATTTATTTATTTATTATTGCTATTGGTTTATAAGTAGGAAGATTTATCTTTATTTATTTATTTATTATTGCTATTGGTTTTATTATAAAATAAAATAAAATAAAATATATTTGATATTCATAATTAGTTTAGAACAAGAAAATTTATTTTGAGAGTAAAAAAAAAAATAAATTATTTACATACGTACCATAAAATTGTTATGTATTTACATATCTAACATAAAAACATTCATATATATGCATTAACATCACATAAAAAATATAATGATAACTATCATTTGAAAAGTGAAATACATCTTTTTATGTATAGCTTTATGATACCAAGAGGCTATAAGTGTGAATATCAACCTTTAGGTGTTAGATACGTAAATACATAAGAATCATATAGCGTGTGTACGCTTCTCAAAATAAAAACATGCACAAAATACATTAAACATCTATGTTTATATATATATATATATATTAGATTTATTACCGATATGACTTTTTCATCATTTATATTTTGTTTTTATTAATTTATTGTATAGGATTCAAATACGTTAGCTGGAAAAAGGAGTTGTTCGGTTTACCGAAGAAGCCATGCAGTGCAAGAGAAATGCAAATGTATTGTGTATGATGGATATTTAGAGTTATTTGGCTATTAAATACATGTTTTTTTTTTAATTTTTTATTTCATTTTGGTTAGATGCATGCAGAGTCAAGTAAGAATTGTGAATTTTGAATACTTGAAAGTTGTTTGTTTGTGTGTAAATTTAATGCATAAATTTTAATTTTTATATTAACTAGTTATATATCATAAAATTTTATAAGAATATCGGCGGAGAAGAAGGGGAGCTCAGTGTCAGGAAGAAGATTGCTATGTATTGTTAAGAATTATAGTAGGAAATAATTTATTACTATTAGAAGTTTTGAGGGATATATTATTTCTTTAATATAAGGAGATATTTTATTTCCTATTTTATATTTATTTTTTTGGATTATGAAACATTAATTTTTCTATTTTATGTTATTTCATATATCTTCTAATAATTAATATGCATTTATTATTGGAGATATCAAGTGACATATCTTTCCTTTCATATCATTTCTTTGTTATTATTTTTCCTATTATAAGATTCTTGTAAGGGTTATTTATACACATGTTCATATCAATGAAAGAATAAAGTATCTCACTTTATTCCGCATTATTCTGAATTTCACATGGTATCAAAGCGGGAAATTTCAAAAAACCCTCTCCTTCTTCCTTGCAAATCCCGAAGAATTGCAAGAGGCGAAGCTTTCTCTTCCGTCGATTTAGCCGATGTTGTTCTGTCGCAATTCGCGAAACCTTCGGTCTCTCCACTGTTTCGCAATTGGCGAAATCGGCGACCTCCACCTGCGAAGCCCTCGTATTCTTCCATCAAGCTCGACGGTTCTGGAACCAGAGAACGACCTGCTTTGGATCAAGGCCGATCTCGGTGGCAAGTTTGACTTTCTGGCATGATTCGAGCTTGAGTCCCTTATCAAAATTCATCTTCAGGAATCTCTTTATTTTTTATCATGTTGGAAAAAAAAAATGATTCCGCTACCTCTATTCAGCCTTCCACCTTGTCATCTGCTTTCTCACTACCCTTCTCTAGAACCACCAAAAATCTTTAAGCCCAAATCATCACAATTCGTCTCAATGGTGATAATTTTCTACGTTGGTCAAAATCAGTGAGGATGTACATTAGAAGAAGAGGGACCTGCTTTGGATCAAGGCCGATCTCGGTGGCAAGTTTGACTTTCTGGCATGATTCGAGCTTGAGTCCCTTATCAAAATTCATCTTCAGGAATCTCTTTATTTTTTATCATGTTGGAAAAAAAAAATGATTCCGCTACCTCTATTCAGCCTTGCACCTTGTCATCTGCTTTCTCACTACCCTTCTCTAGAACCACCGAAAATCATTAAGCCCAAATCATCACAATCCGTCTCAATGGTGATAATTTTCTACGCTGATCAAAATCAGTGAGGATGTACATTAGAAGAAGACAGAAGATATGCTACATAACAGGGGAAGTTCGTGAGACAACCACTACAGATTCATCCCACGCAACCTGGGATGCAGAAAATTTCATGATAATGACATGGTTAGTGAATTCTATGGAAGAAGAGATAGGCGCAAACAACATATGTTACTCTACTGCCAAAGAACTCTGGGAGAATATGGCCCAAATGTATTCAGATACGGGCAACCAATCTCAGGTTTATGAACTATCCCTAAAACTTGGTGATATTCGTCAAGGTAATGATTCTATCACAAAATACTTTAATCCTTTAAAAAGAATATGACAAGACCTTGACATGTTTAATGATCAAGAGTGGAAGTGCCCTGATGATGCTAGTAGATATAAGACCATTGTTGATGCAAATCGAATTTATATTTTTTTTGTTGGACTTAATGAGGAGTTTTACGAAGTTAGGGGCAGAATTATTGGGAGAAGACCCATGCTTTCAATCCATGAGGCTTTCTCAAAAGTCCGCCTCGAAGAAACTCGAAGAGGAGTGATGCTCAACAAGAAATCCACTCCTACTAGCATACCTGAGACCTCGACATTCCATCTAAGGCTCATGTCAGTAAGCAGACTGTCCCATATTCAGAAGAATGAAGAGAAATCCCGGTGTGGTGTGATCATTGCAACAAGCCACGACACACTAAAGAAACCTGATGGTACATCTACGGTAAACCGACAGATTAGAAGCCAAGAAACAAGCACAAGCTACCTACTGCCAATGTTGTTGTCGAACAAACCAGCCCATTTAGCAAAGAGCAAATCGATCAAATCCTGAATCTGCAAAACCCTAGTTTGGCTACTGGTACTCGTCGAACAAACCAGCCCATTTAGCAAAGAGCAAATCGATCAAATCCTGAATCTGCTAAACCCTAGTTTGGCTACTAGTACTCGAAATTGTTTCATGTTCTGACCATGAAAATGTTTGTATTGCTGACAGTAGTTTCTCTTCCATTGCTGGAAAAGGAAACATTAACTTGTCCAAGAGTATATGTCTTAAATTTGTACTCCATGTTCCAAAATTCAAATGTAACATTCTATCCGTCAACACACTTTCAAAAGATTCTAACTGCCGCGTAACTTGTCCAAGAGTATATGTCTTAAATTTGTACTCCATGTTCCAAAATTCAAATGTAACCTTCTATCCGTCAGCACACTTTCAAAGGATTCTAACTGCCGCGTAATTTTCTGTGAATCTTCTTGTGTTTTTCAGGACCAGAAGTTGGGGATGATGAATGATAGAGCTAAAAAGATAGGAGGACTTTACTACTTTGAGGAGATTATTCCTAGTGAAAAAAGGGTTTAAGCTTACAGCAGTATGGGTTCGAACCCAACAGTAGAAAAAATAATGGAATTGCATCTTAGACTAAGTCATCCAAGTTTTTCTTATTTACGACATTTATTTCCTAATTTGTTTAAGGGTGTTAATTGTGTTTTACTTCAAAGTGAAATGTGTTATTTGACAAAAAGTCATCGTATAAGTTTTGCTACAAAATCATACTATCCTTCAAAACCTTTTTTCATGATCCATAATGATGTTTGGGGACCTTCAAAAGTCATAACATTATTTTAGAAAAGGGGATTTGTGACTTTTATTCACGCATACTATCCTTCAAAACCTTTTTTCATGATCCATAGTGATGTTTGGGGACCTTCAAAAGTCAAAACATTATTTTAGAAAAGGGGATTTGCGACTTTTATTCACGATCACACTAAAATATGTTGAATATGTTGGGTTTATCTTATAAACAAAAAATCAGAAGTTGAAAAACTTTTTAAAGATTTTTACAAGATGATTGAAACTCAATTTGAAACTAGAATATGCATCCTTAGATCTGATAATGGAGCTGAATGTTTTAATAAATGTTTATGGGAGTTTTTGATAAACAAAGACATAATTCATAAATCTACTTGTCGTGACATTCCAAAATAAAATGAAATTGCTGAAAGAAAAAATAGACATTTAGTTGAGGTTGCTCGTGCTATTATGTTTTCAATGCATGCTCCTAAATACTTATAGGGGGACACTGTTTTAACACCATCATATTTAATAAACTGAATGTCAACTCAAGTTCTACAATATACAACTCATCTAAACAAACTGAAAAACATTTTTTCAATTCTACAAATGTCTTCAAATATTCCTTTAAAAATCTTTGGATGCACATGTTTCGTTCATATTCCGGATAGATTTTGATCAAAATTGGATCCAAATTTTGAAAAATGCATTTTCCTTAGATATGCTTTAAACAAAAAGTGATAGAAATGCATTAGTCCTGTCACCAAAAAAACTTACATTAGTATGAATGTGATTTTCATGGAAAAATCTTCCTTCTTTCATAGAAATCCACTACAGGGGGATTATAATACAGATGAAGAAGAAGATTTTTGGCAAGTTTCTAATGCATTACCAAGAGTTGTTCTAACACCAAGTACACCTGAAGTCCGTGAAAACAAATAACTAGAAATAGTTGATGAAAATAATAAAAATCAGGAGAATCCTAGTGAAGAGACACCTGAAATTATCTCATCTAATACAAGGGGAGAAATAATGCATAATACAACAACAAAACATCTGGGTTATTCCAGGAAAAAGCTCCATAAAAGGCAAAATGTCAAAATTGAAGCTTTAACTTCCTCCCAATCTGAAGAACCGAATGATGGTCCTCAAGAAACATAGGTAAGTTCCAATGCTGACCTTATTTTTTCACCTACAAAAGCTCAAGATTTTGAGGTTATGAATCTGGATCTTCCTAGAGCCTTTAGAAAAGTAACACGTTCTTGTACTACCAAATATCCCATTTCAAAATACCTATCCTACAAAAAAAATCTCACACAAACATCAAACTTTTTTTGTCAAAAATTTCTAATATGTCTGAACCCAGAACAATGCAGGAAGCTCTTAGTAATCTAAATTGGAGAATAACAGTAAAGGAAGAGATGGATGATCTTTTGAAAAATAGAACCTGAGAAGCTGTCACTCTACCAAGAGAAAAGTCTAATGTTCGGTGTAAATGAGTCTTCACCACTAAAGCCAAAACTGATGTGAGTGTCAAAAGATATTAAGCAAGATTGGTAGCAAAATGATGCACTCAAACTCATGGAATTGACTATCAGGAGGCATTCACTCTGGTAGCCAAGATCAATTCCATTCGTGTCCTACTGTCCATAGCAACAAATCGTGATTGGCCCTTGCATCAGTTCGACGTAAAAAAATAATTTTCTAAACGATTAATTAGAGGATGAGGTATTCATTGATCTCCACTTGGATTTGAGAAGAAGTTTGGAGAAGATAAAGTGTGCAGATTGAAGAAATCTTTGTATGGGCTTAAGCAATATCCTCGCGCAGAGAGGTTTGGAAATGTGATTACAAAATATGGATACACTCAGAGTCAAGTTGATCATACTATGTTCTATAAACATTCAGAAACTGGTAAACTCGTCATACTCATTATTTATGTCGATGATATTATCCTTACAGGAAATGATGATAGAGAAATTGAGACATTGAAAGAAAGATTGGCCATAGAATTTGAAATAAAAAATCTGAGAAATGTAAAGTACTTTCTCGGCAATGAGTTTGCCAGATCTAAGGAGGGGATCTTTTTTAATCAGCGAAAGTATGTACTTGACTTACTCAATGAAACCGGAATGCTAGGGTGCAAATCAGCTAAAACCTCGATTGAACAAACTAAAGGTTACAAGTGACAAAAAAAATAGATGATATTAACAAAGAACAATATCAGAGACTAGTGGGAAGACTAACACTCATCCTGATATAGCCTTTGTTGTTGACATGGTAAGTCAGATTATGCACTCTCCAAATACTCACATACTCATCACTTGGATGCTGTCTATCAAATCCTTAGGTATCTGAAAGGAACGCCCGGAATAGGACTACTGTTTAAGAAAAATGAGCACTTACAGATAGAAGCATTTATAGATGCAGATTGGGCTGGGAGTGTTACAGATAGAAGGTCAACCTCAGGGTACTAGACTTTTCTAGGAGGAAACTTAGTAACTTGGAGGAGTAAGAAGCAAAGTGTTGTGGCCAGAGGCAATGCTGAAGTTGAATTGAGTAAGAAGCAAAGTGTTGTGGCAAGAGGCAATGCTGAAGTTGAATTCAGATATGTCACTCATGGGATATGTGAAGTTCTATGGATTAGAAGAATTCTCAAGGAGTTAATATGGATTAGAAGAATTCTCAAGGAGTTAAAAATTCACAGTCCGCCACCGATAAATGTGTACTGTGATAATAAGTATGTCATCATCATCGCTCACAATCCTGTCCTTCGTGATAAAACAAAGAACGTAGAGATAGACAAGTACTTCATCAAAGAAAAAATTGACATAGAAGATATCTGCATGGTGTATGTTCCTTATAACGACCGAACAGTAGATATTCTAACAAAGGGCCTTCACAAAAAATAATTCGACGGTTTAAAAGATATCTGCATGGTGTATGTTCCTTATAACGACCAAACAACAGATATTCTAACAAAGGGTCTTCACAAAAAATAATTCGACGGTTTAATGTGCAAACTGGCTCTGAAAGATGTTTTCATGCCAACTTGAGGGGGGGTGTTGAAATATCTAATTTACATTGCAAGGTTTATTGCAGATATTTTCATGCCAACTTGAGGGGGAGTGTTGAAATATCTAATTTACATTTCAAGGTTTATTGTATTTCGTGTTAAGAATTATAATAAGAAATAATTTATTTCTATAAGAATTTATGAGGAATAAATTATTTCCTTAATATAAGGACATATTTTCTTTCCTATTTTATATTTATTTTCTTATATTAGTAAACATTTGTTTTCCTAATTTATTTTATTTTTTATATCTCCTAATAATTAATATGAATTAATTATTGGAGATATCAGATGATATATCTTTCCTTTAATATTATTTCATTTTTATTATTTTTCCTATTATAGGATTCTTGTAAGGGTTATTTATAACACGTTCACATCAATGAAACAATCAAGTATTTCACTTTATTCTGCATTATTCTGAATTTCATCAGAATACAATGGGTATAAATGAGTTGAACAGAGCTCGAGCGATTATCGACTTGAGCTTTAACATGATTAACGAGTTTAAGCTCATGCTTGTGTTAACATGTCCGAGTGGGCTTATGAGTCAGTTTGTTTGCTACAATAGATAGAAAATGGCAGTAATTTAATCCAATACTATTATAAAGTGACAAATATAATGAAAGATTATGAGATAAATAATAAAAAGTTACTTAATATAAAATATAAAATATTATTTTATAAATATTTTTATTAATTTTTTAAAAAATAATATTCAATATATTTTTAGTATATTTTATATTAATATTTATTTATTCAAGCGAGCTCATAAGCTATAGATTCCATCGGGGCTGACTTGAGATTGGCGTGTTAGCTCTTCAAGCTAAGTTCGCGAGCCACTTATCAAGCCGAGCTTGAACCGGCTCATGAGTCGTTGGCTTGGCTCACTTACTCCTCTTGAATAGATATTCATTATTCAAATACTCACAAGCAATAAAATCTATCGTATAATTTGTAGGTCGAATCAGAGCAAGACGTCGATCGCTATCAAGACGCCAAACCAAGTTGAGTCGATGCAGCGAGCTTACAAGAGATGCGTTTCGCTGGAAATACTAAGGGAATTCAAAATTCATTCTAATTAAGTGATTTCTTATGTATTTACATATCTAAGTTTTATATTTGCATTCATGACATTTAAAAGTTTAACACCATATCAAACATATCATTATTATTAAATTTTTAAAAGTGTAATACATACTACTTTGATGCATAGATCTATGACACCCAACTGTTGAAAGCATCAGTATCAAACTGTTGATATGTAAATACATAAAAGTGTGTGGTATGTTTGTAAATCTCCAATAAAATAAAAGAAGTTTTAGACTTTTCTATAATTAAAATAACTTTAACAAGATTCTTATTTAATTGGAATGAGCTTTTTCAAAATGTATTGCTGAATAATGTTATTATTAATTATTAATTATAAGATCCCAATTGCTATTACTTGTGATTTATTTTGATCAAATAAAAAGCATGATGTGTAAGTTACTTGAGATTAATAATAATAATAATTGTTTAGAATGCTTAATTAATTAAATTAAATTAAAAACATTTCAAGTAAATACAATAGTTTATTTATTTATTCAAATATTAATTAAATACGCAAAAAAAATTCAAAATATAATTTAATTTATTGTATCATACTTCATGCCAAATAATTTGTAATTTAATTATTATAGTATTTATTATCTCTACTATTTTTTTGTATCAATAAATTCGAATTTACCGAACTGCTGGAAAAATCCTACTTTCAGCAAAACAGCCCCTCCGTGGCTCTTCTATCTATAAATGCCGCCACAACGTCACAATTTTTTTTTATTTTTTTGGCTGGTAGCTTGGCTAATTTATTTCGATTTGATCTTGATCCGAGCCAATATTTGAATCCATTTTCTAGCTATTAACAATCTTCAAGCTAACACTAAAGAAATTTAGGTTTTTTCTGACGGTCGCAATTTGTCGGTTATGAAAAGAAAACCATCATTTTTAATGTTACCGACGGTTTTTAACTCGTAGGTAAAACGCTTGTCCGTAATTTCAAAACCGATAGAAATTCTGACGGTATAAATGTATTGACGGTTATCCAAAAGTTTAATGTCGTAGTTTTTTTCGAAAAAATTCAAGTCGTCAGCGATCATTAGTTCGTATAACTGACGGTTATTCCGTCTGTAATAGCGACAACATGCACTTCGAAAAAGTGTCCCGCATATCGATATTTTAAAGCAGGAAAAACCGTTGGTAATTATGTGTCCTTTTATGCATAATTTTTTTTATATCCATCAGGTTGACTGTCGGAAAAGAGTTGCACATGTTGATTTTTTATCGGGTAAACGTCATTTATGCATTATTTTTTATAACTAACAGATTAACTGTCAGAAAAGTGTCGCACCCGTCATTTTTATGTGACGCACTGTAAAACGTCGGTTATGTGTCAGTTTAGGCGTCGATAAAAATGTCTATCGGTCAACCATCAATTTTGATTATCGATAAATTTGGAACTGTCGAGATACCGACGACAAGCCATCGAAGACCTGTAGCATAAGGAAAAAAATAAATTCTTTCTTTCGTATTTACTTTACCACACCTACTATTACAACATTTAATATATAATTTCAATTGTTTAACGAAATAACATACCTGTCAAACAATAAATTAAACAATAAAGTAATGAAATAAAGAAAATGCATTTACTGTATAATATATGCATTACTGTTCACAAAAAAAATATATGTTCAAATTTCATAAACATAAAAAAAAAGAAAAAAGCCCCTCCTAATCATCTTTCTCTATCCTGTCAATCTCATCCTCATTGTCCTCCTCAGCTTTCCCCTCCTCCAATGTTGTTGTTGTCTTGTCACACTCCCTCATCCGCTGTCGGAAGGAATCCAAATCAGACTTCAGCTTGGCCTCCATGTTGGCCTCTATCTCCGACCTCATTTGAGAGAAGCGAGCCTCCATCTTGACAGAGAATGCTGCAACAAACCTGGAGATCTCCTCATCCTATGTGATAGAGATAGAAGTTGCGGATGCACTGGTGGAGGGGTAAACGTCGTAGGCAAATCTCTGCGACCCGAACCTATAGACTTGACCCTTCATCTTCCCTCCATTAACCTCCCTCCACAGGTCGTACTCGAAAGAATCACGTTCACGGATTGTAATGCCTCTCGACGTCTGGGGTCGACTCACGTTCAGTTCTTGGAATCTCTCTTACAAACAAAAGTAGTTGCATTCAGTTAAAGCTAAAATGTAATAAAATCAAACTTGTTTAGCTCGTCAATTACCTAGGTCACAAGGGATCTGTCCTTGATCCAGGGTTGGTCGGACCGCATCTTGTGAGTGTGCTCATATACATCGGCGGCTGAGGGCTCTCGTCCAATCTCCATAGTTTGTCCATAAAATAAAATAGTTAAAATACATCTTTAAACTATATGAAAATTTATAGTATAAATGAAATCTTACCAGTCTCCACTTGTATTTCATATGTGGAAGCGCCCCATTAGTGTGCTTGGAGTGCTCCATGGCTCCACAGTCTAGTTGTTTGTTCTGCTTTGCTTGTTCCCTCTTCCTCTAGTAGTTCGGAGAATCACATGCCCTAAGAAGTGTGCCAAAAACATCCTATCCAAGCCACAGATGACGTTGTCATGATTTTTAGATATCACCAAACATGTTTAAGAGTCAATCGCTGTCATTGTGCTCGAAATTGCGTCGGATGCGCCTCGTGCTCGGGGCGCTAGGAGAATTGTTTCTGGAAATCCTACAGGGATTTTTTTTGATTGATAAATAAAAAAAAAAACACAACTTAAGTTAGTTGTGAATGCTACTTACCGCAAACTCCTGAAACTAAAGATCTCGAATGACCATCGAGATCTCTTTCCACGACAAGTATGTTGAGTCGTACTTGCTCCATATGATATCCCAAATAACATGAATAGTCTATGTCGGGGGAGGGGGG
>NW_018164616.1:1432868-1433925 GCF_001263595.1 Phalaenopsis equestris | reverse complement strand
GGGGGTGGGGTAGAAACTTAAAACAAAAATTTGTTAGTTTAATATTCCATATGAAAAATAAAAAGATTATTGATAATCTCTTAAAAAAATAACTTGCTTGTTGTCGATAGGTTCAATGCAGTTGCTGCTACTTGTTGAATCCTACACGATGAGGTAGTGTGGGCCTTTGATGCACTCAACCATACTGTAGTCGGGGTGGAGTTATGGGTAGGGGTAGGGCTTCATGTGGTGGTTGAGGCGAGTATGGGGGTGGCGGTGGAGGGGGGTGACCAAAGGAAAATATGTTGAGATTTTCATACCAATTTTATACTGTTTTTGATGATATTACACTTTAAAGAAATGTATTTTTTATATTTTATTGCAGGAATGATGAATTAGGGTCATTAGAGCAAAAAAATGCAAAAAGGGGCGAATTTGGAGCGAAAATGACCAAAATGTGAAGATTTGAACTAGGGCGCCGACGACGAGCCCAACGGCGCCGACGACGGACTTTTCCCGAAACTCCATATTTAATTCACTTAGAAGGCCCGCTGACGGCGTCCTCAAGGCCACCAACACGCCCCCGAGGCTGCCGATGGCGAGCTCACCCGGCGGTTATGTCCAACAGTGCATTGGATGAGGTGAATTTTGCAGGGGTGCTTAGGCAACTCTTGAGAAAACTCATCCACATCTTTAAAGAGAAGACTTTGGCCGAAAATAGAAGAGGGGGAGGCTCAAAATTGAAGTGTGGGAAAAGTGTAGAGAGTATAAATTGTGAAGAATTCTTTGAGAGATTGTAAGAGTGGAGGGAAAGTGAGAGATTTCTTCTTCTTTGTCGCTTCGAAGAGGAATTTGTGTGTTGTAAAGAAAGGAAGAGATTCAGAGGAACTTCGAGAAATTTGCTTGGGAAGAAATTATAGATAAGTTTATTTATTGTTGTAGTTTGTATGACTTTAATTTTATATATGAATTTCAAGTTTTGTTGTGTTTTCCCATGAGATCTGAGTAGTTTTCTTTGTCTTTCTCCTTGTCTTGAGATTCGTGAAATGGTGATTTGAATTGGTTGAGGCACGAAAAT
>NW_018164616.1:1415850-1432020 GCF_001263595.1 Phalaenopsis equestris | reverse complement strand
CGCTGGTTCGGTGCGGGTGGGGCCGCTGGTGGGGGCGGTGTTCGAGGTAAGGGGGGTTGGTGTGGGAGCAATGGTGAGAGTGCTTGTCAAAGTTGGTCAGCCTATCCTGACGTTCTTCTTCATCAGATAGCGCTGTGCTCCACGCTCCCCTGATAGAGGCAGGGGCGGGTGCGTAAGTGGGTGCAGAGGTGGAGGCCGAGGCGGTAATGGAAGTGAGTGTACAAGGTGGGGTTGGGGGTGGTTGCAGAGATGAGAGTGGCAGCTTAGTTAGGGGTTGGAGGTAACGATTGGGGTGGTGGTCTTAGTATGAGCGAGGAGGGAGTGGGAGCGGGGAAGGGTGTCAAAGTCGGGTGGCCTGTCCCGACGTTCTTCTTCGTTAGATAGCGCTGTGCTCCACGACCCCCTTCCCCTTCCACCCCCAGCGAGGAGGGGACCGTCCCTGCCTCTAGTCGACATCTATAACAGGGAGATTAAATTTTATTATTTAGTGCTCATAACACATACTATGTAATAAAACAAAAACAGAACAATACATAATAAACATAAAACACATAAGTATGCAGTAGACATGCAGACAAAACTATAAAGTGCAAGGTATAACTACTAAAACCAAAACACAAAACTATGTAATAAACTGAAATATGAAATTTAATGAAAGGCACAATAATCTTGCTCAGCATCGCCTAAAGAGTGACTGAAGGATGTAACCATGATCTCTTCTTATAAAGCATCACCAAAGTCATATTTATCACCAAGATTAATTTCTTCGTATTAGCCACTAGCAACCTCTAGATTGAGCTCTTCATCAATTGTATCAAGTGGAAAACATAAAACTATCATTACACTTTCTTGATGGGCTAGTTTAATATTTTTTTAAATATTATTGGTGACTCGGTTCACTCAAAATGACAATCGTCCAATTAGTGTTATCTTTTTTTTTTATGTGGATACTCGAAGTTGACTTCTTTGCCCAATTATGAGTGAAACCAAATTCGGGTGGATGATGTGATGAAAGGTAAGGGCATGCAATAATCTTTGGAATGTCACTAACAATTTGCATTATATATTTCCCATACATTCTTGGAGGCAGCGAGGAATTCTCAATTTTATTTCTTCTGAATGCATTCATGTTCCTCCTGAGGGATGTTCAACATCAGAAATACACATGATAGTCAAACCATGAATTCTTCTTGTCACGTTGAAGCATGAATGACTTGGATGAAATCAAGCAATATGGGCAGGCTAACTTTCCCGTGGTGGTTTTCCATAACATTCCATACATAGGAAAAATCACTTATTGTCCATATTAATATTGCTTTCATCAAGAAATTGTGTTTTCTAGAGATGTTGTACATCAAGACACATATTTTCCAAAGAATATGCACTCATCTATTAAAGATTGTAAATATACATCAATCTTCCCTTTAAGGCTACCAAGACTAGGTATAATCAATGTCAGGAAGAAGAAAGGGAGTGTCATGCACGCCTTAGGTGACATATTGTATGACGTAACAATCACCGTCCAATAAGAGTAAGATGATGCGGTATGACCGTACAGTGTGAAGCTGACAGAGCATAAACCTAGTCAGACGTTATGTACCTCTGCAACGAACTAAGAATATGAGCGATTAAAAGATTTCCAGGCATCCCCATCAGTTGGATGACTAATTGAGTTATTTTATTCTAATCTACTATGATGTCACGTCATATGTGGAGAAATACACATAGAATTGTGTAGCTTTTGTAGACGTTAAATAAGTGATAGATAAAATAGCCGCTTGAATGAAACTTCTTTCTGACTTTTACTTTTTATGCTCCAAGGTTTGAATCTAGGAGAATTAAAAATCTACATTGAATCTTTATCGCTCTACCCTTGTGATATAGCATACATTCTTTTACACAACAATCAACTTTTTCTGCTTTAAGCCCCAACTTGAGTCCAACTTTTTCATCATGTATAAATCTTTAGGGACTAAATTTTCAGGTGGATTAGTTTCTTTGGCAGGCCTGCAAACTGATTGAAGCACTCTCATGGCATGTTGAACTATGTTTTGATTTTCTGATATTCTAAGCATGACATATAACTCAAAATGAGATGTGCAGCCATCCCACAATGGTTTGCGAGCAACATTCAATAAATCACAAAGCCTGTGAGCCTCGGGATTTGGTGCCTCTTTCTACTGAACTTGTCTTGCATAATGTTGACTTATTCCATCGAAGATCACTCTTCAAATCTGCTTGAGTCAAATCCATGTGGAGAATCATAAATTGTCGAATAAGCGAAGCCGAATGTTGTAGTATCAACCTCCCAATGTGAAGTTCAAATCTAGTAATATGGCTGAAATCCCCAACGGTATAAATCATATTTCACTTCATCAGGTATTTATATGCTCGAATTCTGTGTGTGGAACATGGATACCGAAAACTACCCTCAAATAAGTAAACTGACAGTTGAGAAGCAGCTATCACAAATTCTTTGACACCATTCAATAACTCCTGGGTTATCCCTTTTCTAACCAGATAAAGTCTGTTATGCAATCATGATCTCGATGTACGAATATCCATGTATACCTTCAAACATGAGAATAATTAACACATTATATTCATTGTATTTAATTATTTTAGTAGATCTACTGACCAATTGATAACAAAAGGAGATGAAACCTGACAATAATCAACACATTTTAAAATGAGTGAAGTTTTAGATAGCATTGAAGTCAGAATGTTAACAGTCTGCTGAGGATGTTAGGGCTGTCGAAGACCGATTATTGATGAACATTTATCCATCTGCATAATTTTTTCATATTTTCTCCACAGTGTAAAACCACTTATCCACCCATGTATCCTCGTCTCAACAACTCTTATTATACCAATTTCGCATGATTTTTTGAAAGTCGATGCTTATGTTTATGATTGGCTCTTCACTTGGAGACAAAATATGATAGAAATATATCTGTTCGAAGGCTTGTGTAGCTACAAAGACATATAATATTTGAGGGTCATCCTAATAGATTGAGAATCAATGTTCGACCAATAATGATCTTCGACTAAACTAACATTACTAAAATGTCAAACAAGCTTACTTGTAGTAGACCTAATTTTTAGATATAATATTATCTGTTACCGTAGCTACACCAAACCTTACACGAGTTTATCTCTTTCGTATTGTATTTTTCAAATGGAATGTCAATTACAACACTAAGCATACTCGTTGCCGCAAACCCCATACATGATTAACTGTACACCTGAAAATATGTTATTTGAATGAGATATTTCATAAGATCTAAGAGTTCTCACTACATCCTCAAGTGTGGAGTCTCATTTCCACAGTTAGAATGAAAATTCACGTTGAAATCTATTTTGTCAGTTCCAAAATGAAAATCCACTTTGAAATCTAATTTTCATTGCCAAAATGTGAATTACGACAATGGAATTTAGATTTGGATGTGAATTTCCATCTTAGAACTGAAAATTTAGATTTCAAAATAAATTCACCATCACTACTAATGATTTAATCTCGAGCAAAGCTGAGATCAACTCAAAATAGACTCAAAATAAATTAGATCTAAAATTTTAACTCATTGTTTGATTCATTTATTTTGATCTATTCTAAATTTGTTCTAGATCTTCAAATAAATTTTGTAGCAATAAACAACTCAATTCACAACCTTCTATTATAAATTTGTTGGGACTATTTGGGGCAGCTATAGCTTATTAAAAAGCTGTCGTGCAATAGCTGTGGTAGAGAGTTGCTGTGGAGAAGCTGACTGACTTATTTGTTTATTGTAATTTTGAAACAGTTGTATTGCAGCTGTTTTTGAACAAATGACATTTTTGCCCTTGTACCGTAGTGTTGTTTATTTCAGAACTCATCGTGCTAGCATATTTCTTACTTGAAAGTAAATATCTAGTTTGAATGTTACGACATAAAAACATACTCCTCACAATAAGAGTGAGCAGCACAATAATCAAAATTTTAAAAATAATTATTAAAATAATAATTAATAATATGATAATACTACTTTTAAAATGAAGTTGGTTGATGTCACAAGATAATCCGTTCTCCAATGAAACTCTCTATACATGATCACTATCGACGGTGGAATCCTCAAACTAATTCGCCCACCTAAAAAAGTCAATTTTTTGTTCTTCTCATTGGACATTTATAAAGCTGTCTCTCATAACTATTTGGTTATCGCGAAGTAAGCACATAACATTGTAGTCCACAATTGCAGTACAATGCTCTGCAACTGCCATAAATTTATCATCAGTGGCCGCGAAGCAATAGTAACAACCCATCGAACGCAGTAGCCGCAAATCACAAATAGCAACCACCCCTTCATAAAACCTTCATATGTTGTATAAAAAAAAAGAAAAAAAAACTTGTTTTGTTGAATTCCACATATCCCTGCATGTCACCAGCAACCCTCGTCTAACCCTGTGGTCAACAACCCAAAACGAACCAGAAACCACAAGTCCTAAAAAAGAAAAATGCACTTCATATATGAATCAGAAACCATAAAGAACAAAATGCCACTTTGACCTAAATAATTTTCAAATTTCACATAAAAAGGATATGCAAGTGTTTTTATCTCCCTCTCTTCAATTTCTCCATAGAGAAAACACTAAACCAAAAAACAACATGCTAATAACTACAATGAACCAAAAACCACAAAGAGTAAAGAGCAAAAACCATGAATACCTATATGCTTCCAATTTTCTTAATAAAGTTGATATGCCATCTGGTGTTTTCTCATCACTATATTCTCAATTTCTTTATAGAGCAAAGTCGTAAATTGCGCAAAACTAAGTCACACACTGCAAATACAAAGCAAAGCCATTTCTTAGAAAACAAGATTATTGTGGAAAAATCATAAAATCCATTTCTCGGCAAGCAAAGCCACAAACCTCAAAGATCAAGCCACGAACACCAACCACAAACCGCAAGGGGGGAAATAACATAAGAGCAAAAGGGGAGGTTGCAGAAACCAGAGGACATAAAAAAAAAACAAAAATACAGAGTATTCTCAACGGTTCTCTCACGGCAAGAGGTGAAACTGCTAGGGTAGGTGCAAGGAAAGGAAGCGGGACAAAAACTGAATCAACGCAAATGCTATAAGGTGGGGTAACCCAATAAAAAAATAGTGATCAAACGTGACCCGTGTGGCCGAACCTGCAAGCTCATTTTTAAATTTTTTTCCAATTAAGCTGCCCCGAAAGAGGATTTTCGTTTTTCACTCCACATTCCGGTTAACGACGGCCCACGACACCTGCTCCAGATGTTTTTCTCCTTTTCTTCTAGGGTTCAGTGGAAAAATTAGGGCTCCTTCCTTCTAGGGTTTACCTGCATAATTTCACCTACTTAGTGTGTTATTCGTTCAATTTAAACTCTTAAAATGTTCTCCAAGAGGAGAGACTACCCTCTCTCTGCTGCCATGATCTATAGCCAGGATAGGTGATGTCCCATGCCTGGATCGTTCTGGAGCAGCTCGAATCTATCGAAGCCATGGTGATGCTCGCGGCTCTATTCACTTTATAACGATTCGTACTCTAGTTCCACGGGAGAATGAGTCAGCTTCGGCATGCGAGTTTGAGAGATTTAGTTTAACCTAGGGATATATTTTTTCCAAATAAATCAGATATTTTGCTTAGATCTACCGTGTTGTTAACATCGAGGAAGTTTATGATGTGGAAGGAGCGGAGAAAGAATAGAAGGATGTGCCATATATATTATTGTTTTTCAGAAATACTTTTTTAGTTCTCAGTATTCTCAATTTCCATGCAGTCGACATCTAAGAAGTTGATTACGAGGGAGGAGTGGGAGAAGAAGCTTAGGGATGTGAAGATCAGGAAGGAGGATATGAACAAGCTGGTGATGAACTTTCTTGTGACGGAAGGCTATGTGGAGGCTGCTGAGAAATTTAGAATCGAATCTGGCACTGAACGTATTATGAATTTATGTTTTTGTCTTGTTCTTTGAACCAGCTTCACCATCATGCATTTAAGGATATATCACAGTTCTTAGTTTATTTGGTGTTATGCAGCGGAGATTAACCTTGCTACAATTGCTGACCGCATGGCTGTCAAAAAGGCAGTTCAGTCTGGTAATGTGCAGGATGCTATCGAGAAGGTTAATGACTTGAATCCTGAGGTAAATAAATCTTTGATAGTTTCGATGATTTACTTCACTTTAACATTCATGAGATGAATAGCCTTTTGGACAATATAAACTCTTTCTCGGTAAACCTCGTCTAAAGGTAGCCTTTTTATTTCTTCCTTTGGTGAAGGTAATGTCTCTGTCTGAACCTTGCCTGGAAATTTGGAATTTTGCACGTTTAAGCTAAAGACTACTGCATATTATATGCATTTTGCATGTAAAGCTAATGATATATCTAAGCAATGTTGGATAGGTGTGATCCAGGTTTTTTGAATTGACAATGTAAGACCACTTTAGAACTATGATCAAATTTTAGTTGCGGAAGGTAAAACCTGTAGTTTCTTGGGACCTAGATTTCAAAGGTCTAAAGATAAATATAAAATTTTTGGAATGCTGATTAATGCATCATACACAATTTCACAAAGTCCATAAAATGGTTGGATTGCTGTATCTCATGAAATGACCACATGCACTGGCAAAGAGTTTCTTAAATGAGTGGTAAGTTTCCTTTTGTGTATGCGTGTTTACTTTGCTTTTTTTTTAATTTTTTTTAATAAATTAGGCATCTAATATATATTACACCTGCTTGCTTGAAACAATGAGAATGCAAACTAACATTTTATTTGATAATTAATCTTAATTTGGTAAAGAAAGAATGTCATTTAGAGTGTTCCTTGGAATTGGTTTTTTTCCCATTACACATGCCATCTCTTTAATTATTTTATATGGTTTATCTTTTATTTGTACATTTTTATTTTATTTTATTGGCATGACATGTATGCCTATTATCTATCAGGTTAATGTCATTGAGAATTTGGTGAAAAGTGTTATGTAGGAAACTGATAGTTGTATATGTGTTGCTTGCATGTTGACATTTCTTGTGTTTGAATGTGTGCATATATCGAATATATAAATTATGACGAGTGTACAACAATAATAAGAATTCATTCCATTGAGTGTCATGTTTTCATTTAAATTTAATAAATTAAGATCATTTTTTATACAACATGCCCAAGTTTTTTTAGGTCTACCTCTACTTTTCTTAACATAAGTCAAATTCAAAACATCTACTCTCCTAATAGGATCATCAGATTATTGACGTTTAATATGACCAAACCATCTAAACTCTCTCTAATATTGTTTTTCCACTGGAGCTATACCAGCTCTTTCATGGATATATTCGTTTTCGCATTTTGTCTCCAAGTGTAAAGTCACTCATCCACCTATGCACTCACATCTCAACAACTAGTTTTATGCTTCTCTTTTATGGGCAAGTCTAAGAAATACCTTTCTATCACACGATAGACCCGATGCATTCCTCCACTTTAACAATCCAACTTGAATTTTACTAATAACACTCCCATCCATATCACCATCACTTTGAACAATAGAGCCAAGATATCTAAAATTTTCTCTCCTTTTAATGATTTGATTAATCATTGTTACAGTTCCTTTACTAAATCTACCTCTAAACTTATATTCCATGCATTTAATTTTAAATCCACCCAAACAAAGGCATTTAGAATCTAACGTTGATCTCCATAATTCAAGCTTTTCTTGAACTCTTTCTCTAGTCATATCCATAAGAAGGATATCATCAACGAAAAACATACGCCAATATACATCCTTCTTTAAATGTACGGTAAGAGCATCCATAACTAAAACAAAAAGATGCGGGCTTAAAGTCGATCTCTAATATAATCCAACTTGGTCAATCCTCTTTTTGTTTGAACACAAGTAACAGTCTTGGTCAATCCTCTTTTTGTTCGAACACAAGTAACAACTTTAGTATACGTATCTTTAATGACTTGAATATAAGTCATATCAACACCTTTCTTTTCTAGAACTCTCCAAAGAACTTCTTTTGGAACCTTATCATAAGTTTTTTCTAAATCAACAAAAATCATATGTAGAGCATCCGTTCACTATGCTTTTCTATCAAACCTCTTAATAAATGTATAGCTTTCATAGTAGACTTGCTCGATATAAATCCGAATTAACCTTGAGAAATTTTTGTATCATATGATAGTTTTCTCATATTTTATCCATTTTTCATTTATCTTATTTTTTTGTTCTTTCAAGAAAAAAAAAGAAGTCATCTAAACATTTACTATTTTGCTAATATTTTCTCTCTTAAGGATATAACTTCTTTTTTTACATGGTTTTATTTTACTGTTTTATGGATACGAATACCTAGTAAACATCTTAAAAATTGTAAATATAATCTAACATGATGGATAAATCATGACTTCTTTTCAAGGATTAACACTTGATGCACATTTTTTAATTAATTATGATTGCTAAAGGGTTTGATATTTATCCATCCACTCCCCTTTACCCTCTAAACTATATTCTTGACTTACCTTTTTGTTGTATGCTTGACATTTGCTATTTTGGTTGAACTATTCAATGCATAAATTAAGTGGTTGGATGAAGGATGGCTTTTGAAGGTTTAAGTTGTGGCTGAAAGATGTTTTGTATAAGGTTATATTGTTTCAATTATTTTAGAGATTTTTTATACAAGATTATATGGTTTCAATTAATTTATTCATATCAAAGATTAACACTCAGTCATGCCAGTTTCCATGTTGCTCGAAACTACTTTCTACTCTCGTTGCTTCACATTTTTTCCCCTAATTTTACTTTTGACTGGCTTATACGATTTAATGAACTTATATGATATCAATGTGAAATTTATATGATAATTTTAAATATTCATGACCTTTGGTGCACATTTTTTGACTTATTAAAGCAGTAATATGTTCTATTTAATTTGTTGTTAACAATGTTATATTACCTAAGGATATGTTTCTATTGAACTATTGAATTTTAAATAAATTATTTTACATTTTAAAGCTTCATTTTCACTTTGTTTTAAATAATGAGCTATGTGCTACAACTCCGTTAGATCTTTGTACTATGGCGTGCTATTTGCTATTGATAAATATAGGTTGTTGACATAACATTGACCATCAATCCTTTTTTTAATTGGTTATAAACATGCTTACAAATTGTATTAGATAATGTACATGACTGCATATCTTTTATATATAACTATGTTTTAATTGGTAGGTCCCCAATCAAAGTAACCGGGCAATAAAAGTAGTGGTTGATGTTTTAGATTCGACTTATGTTAAGAAAGTTAGAGGTAGACCTAAAAAGACCTGGGCATGTTGTATAAAATTGATCTTAATTTATTAAAATTAAATTCATGTTGTATAAAAATTGATCTTAATTTATTAAAATTAATTGAAAAAATGACACTCAATAGGACAATGGAGAAAAATGATTCATGTTGCTGACCCCACTTAGTGGGATAAAGGTTTGTTTTTGTTGTAATGTTTTAATTGGTGGGACCTCAATCGAAGTAACTGAAAATTATGAACAATAGAGAAAATTCTTGTAAGATAGCGGCGTAGGACTATTAATACAAATGTTTAGTATATGATATGAGGTTTCGACATGTATGATATTAGTAATTATCTATTAATTTTTCTCTTTTTTTTTAATGAAAGTGAAGAAATTGAACCTTGGGGCCCATTTCTAGGCTGAAGGATATGCATGAGAGATTTCAAGGTTTGTAGAGATTGAAAAGAGCTGAAAATGAAAACTGATGTAGGGTCTTAGAGCAATTTCATTTGAATGCAAAGTCATTTATGTGAACATGATTGCTTTTTTATAGATAGAAACTTATTTTAAATTTTTTATTGATTGAAACTAGGGCATGGGGACCAATTATAGTCTTAGAAATGACTAGGCACGATGCTAGTCAAATTAGGATGTGAAAAGGCAAATTAGATCAAATTTAGGGCTAAAAAAAATTAGTTATAAGAAAATCAAAGGCCCCAACCACAACTAAAGATACTAATAAACTAGAAATTTCTTGTGCAACTCTTCAAATAAGATATTAACAAGGAATCATATACAATTCAATCCACAAACTTCCAGCAGAAGTCCATCAGATTTATGATGGAGCAGGTTAATTTGGACCCATAATGGGCAAGTGGAAGCGAAATGAGTAGACCAGATGAAAGACGATTGTAGGGATTCTATCCTGCTTTTATTTTATTTTATTTTTTTCGGGCAGTTTGAGAAACCGTTTTTTTTTTCTTTTCCCCTTCTGTCTGGGCAAGCATGTAATTTCAGGTTGTAGTACCTTGAAATTCCGCACTTACAATTCTTTATTGATATCTAATTTAATTGTAGATTTTTTGAGCAGATTTTGGATACCAATCCACATTTATATTTCCATCTACAACAACAAAGACTGATAGAATTGATACGATATGGAAAAGTAGAAGAGGCTCTTGAGTTTGCTCAGGAAGAGCTTGCGCCAAGAGGGGAGGAAAATGTACGGCCTTTTATTTCATATTAATCTTTTATATCCACTTTTTATATGTATCTCACATTTGGTTCATGCAAAAGGATGTTTTATCTCTTTTTTGAACTGCTCCACAGCAGTTAGATGACCTTTTCTTCGACAGATTCCATTGTGATCATATACATAAGTTTGTAACGTTGAAGCAATGCTTTAATTGGGCTAAAATATTGATAAAGGGCATTTTATTTCCTTTTTTTTTTTTTTCAATTTCAGCAAAACTTTTTGGAGGAGCTAGAGAGGACGGTTGCTCTGCTTGCATTTGAGGATGTAAAGAACTGTCCATTTGGTGAACTTTTGGACTTGTCCCAAAGGCTGAAAACTGCAAGTGAGGTGAATGCTGCTATATTGACAAGTCAGAACCATGAGAAAGGTAGGTAGAAATTAATATCCAGTCTCCTATAGCACCGCCTCAACTCTTTTCTAGATCCTCCACACTCCTCCCTCCACTCAACATATTCCCATACCCTGTTCTGAGACTGTGTGATCTGATATGGTGTTATTTTTATTCTGTATCTAAAGCCTGCTTGATTTTTCAATGCTCAACTTGATCTTCATGTTATCACATTTATATGTTTCATTTCTACGTTCATATTATATTACGAATTCTTCAGTTCTATAGGGACACACCTTGTAAAAACTTAAAAACGTCTCTTTTTGTTCTGCTTTGATAGCTGCTTACTTCTCTATTGATCAATATGGATTTTCATGTTTGTCTTTTGCCCTGTTCGGCATATTTATCACATATGCTTAATCTTTATCTGAAAAAATGGAATAATGTTCTTTTTAGTTATTTGGGAAAATTATATCATTTTCTTGTCATTTTTGTTCATTCTTCAGAAAATTATACCAATTTATGCAAATAAATTTGCATGATATATATAGCACTTCATGCAACACTTGAACGAATAGAGAATGATAATGCAAATTTTTTCGCCCCTTCTATGTGTGAGCTTTTTCCTTTTGCGGGATAGAAGGAAACGTTGGCTCTGTTCTTGATCCAATTTTGTGCAGATTTAGATGATTTTAGTGTTATTAGAAATTTAAAATCATTGCTACAAGATAGTCATTTCAATGAGAAATTTGTATCACTAGGATTTTTCTTGGTTTCTAAAATAATTTTTATGCTAAAATAGGTAGTTTCGTTCCATTTGAGTTCATTTAATGTTTTGAGATGCATGCGATATGTTAAACACTTGTCTTCATTAGATGAAAATTTCTAATACCCCAATAATGCTAAATCTTCTTTGGGCTATAATTTCGAGTTATTTACTCCACCTTACTTCTAATGATAGACAATATTCCTTCATTCTTATTTTAATATGTTTAATACCAATAATATTTTTTTTAAATTATCACCAAAATAATCCTTATCATATTTGATCATATCCATTCTAAAATATCAATGAAAATAATATGTAGATCCTTTCATTGCTCTTTTCCAGTTGCTTTAGTACAAACCTTTGCATTATTTTTAGTTTTTTAGCATAAATCCAAACTTATACTTTGATATTGATTTAAGTTATTAAAACTATGCTCCAGCTCCTTTTTGAGGACCTTTATTATACGACCCATACATTTTATTTTTTTATATTCTTTACTCCACCTTACTTCCTTCACACTTATTTTAATATATTTAATTTACCAATAATATATATATTTTTTTAAATTCGTCACCAAATTAAGCCTTCTCTTATTGGATCATATCCCTTATAAAATATCATTGAAAATAATATGCAAATCCTTTCATTGTTTTTTTCCAGTTGCTTTATGTTGACCTCATTTTCGGGTGAGCTATTCACTTCTCTCCTTAGAGCTTATGGTCTAACTTTAGGCTTCCCTTGTTTGACCCTCCTTCCCTTGTTTGACCCTCCCTAGAGGACTAGTACCAGACCCACACCATTTAGAAAATTCGAGCCACCTCGTCACTTTTTTGAGTCTCGCATGGGCGGTACCAAATTCTCGACATTTTGTTGAGATGGTTAAAACTGACATATGAGACTCGTGTTGGGTTCCTACATTAATAGGAGCAGCCCCTAGGAAAACCTCTTGCGATTCAAATTCTCACTAACACTGCATTTTGTGGACGCATCGCACCACACACGATTTTGACTTGAATTGATCTGTCTGTCGGCAAACTCTTCCGGACGACCCCAGATGACGAAACAAACCACACAGATGCGTCTGGGACGTCAACTTTAGCTAGGAATGACACCCATGTCACTATGGTTCCGCGCGCGAGCAATCAACACGAAAATCGATGCAAGTTTTTTTTCTTAATTAACGGGGCGCGGGCCCGGGCTCAACCCAGGTTCAACTCAAGTTCGACTCGGGTTCGATTCGGGCTAGACACAGGCTGAACATGAGCTCGATTATTTCAAATTTCAAAATTTGAATTTCAAATCAACCATTTAATTTCACATTAATTAAATTTAATTGAAGAATATCATTTGCCAAATAAAATTCCTCGGAAACAAATTAATTCCTTGCCCAACGCAAGCGTAATGGGTATTTGGAATTCGCAGGATACAAATCCCGCTCGTCTCTTCCTCGCCAGACATTCGGCTCCCGCTCCTCCGCTCGATCCCATTCCCCCTCTGCGATCCAAATTCGACTACTCCCCAGCTCGACTCCCGCCCCCTCACGCAGAAAGAAGCTCCGCTTGCCTGCTTCGCCTCCCTCAGAGATCGCAACGCTCTCCTCTCTTCGCGACCCCCTCTTCTTTCCCGTTCGCGACCCAATCGAAAGCCCTAGCCGCTCCCTTTCGCCGATGCCGTCCTAGCCGCTCACTTTCGCCGGCGCCGACCTAGCCGCCCTAGCCGCTCATGTCGCCGACCTAGTCTGCTCGCAGCCTCCTCCGGTCTTGGTTGCGCTCGGTTCACCACCGGTAAGGTAAAGGTAAGCTTCCTCCTCCCTTCTGACTATATAAACCCCTTTTGAGGGAGGGATGAGGTTGTTGAAATTTTGGAGAAGGTTTGTGTGTTGTTGCCGAGGCCTTGCTGCTTCGTCCGTGGCTTGTTGTTTCGTCTAGTTCTCTATAGTTCGAAGCCCTCTTCCTCCTTTCTTCATGAATTTGGGAAGTAAGAATTTTACTGTTTTTCTCTTTGATTTATTTGTGAAATACTTCATGCAGTAAGAAGTGCTTTGGTATTCTTGATTTAATTTGGAAGAAACGTCTCCTCTTATCTTCTGGGATCTGATTTATTGACTTAATATTTGGATGGTGGTATAGGCTTTAGATTTGTAAATATATAAGAATTATGTGGTATGCGTGTAAATTGTCCTTAATTTGTTTCATCGCTAGCTTTGTGTATTTTATTGGAATGGGTACTTTTGATATTTGGATTTATCAAGATACATATGGCATTGTCTGTAGGAGAAATTTAATTTCTTTGCAGAAATTCATGAGGGTTGGAATGCTTACTGTTGAGTAGGCTTGGAGTAAGCTTTAGTTTTGTTTGCTCGTCTTACTTGGAGAAAGTTTCTGATTCCCTGATACATTGCTTTTATTTGAATTCTACGTAACTTGTATTTCTTTAGCCCTCTTCTGTTTCATAGCATATTTGGAGCACTAATGACTTGTTTCTCTTTCATTTTCGAGAGGAATTCACTGAGGCATAAAGATAAATTTGATAGAAGAAGTCTTCGTTCATCATCTTGAGCTTAGTTGGTTATGATAGCTTCTTCATGCTTAGCAATTTTTGAACTAGAGAATTTTAAGTTACAGATCTTGGATTTGGGGATGAACATAGCTTTTCTTTTTTTTTTATATACTTCTCTGAATATGGATGCTTTGCCACAAAAGCCGCATTATATAAGCTTTATCAATGGAGAGAGTAAAAAAAAAGCTGCAGCAATTGTATGTTAAATGCTTAATCTCTCTTAATCACCATAGACCATACTCTCTTAAAAATGTCATTAAAGCATGATGGAGTGGCCATTCAAGTATCTCGATAATCTGAAAGTTTTCTTTGGTGTTCAATTTGTAAAAGTCTGCAAGCTTTGGGTTTCAATTTGTAAAAATCTGCAAGCTTTGGTGTTTGATTTGTAAAAATCTGCAAGCTTTATTGTTTAATTTGTAAAAATCTGCAAGTTTTGGTGTTCTATTGGTAAAAATTTGAAACTTTAATGCGTTCGCGATACTTTGGGCCTCCAATAAAAAAAGGGGAATGTATATTGGAAATGAAATGAGGAAAGTTTACATGCACGCCACACAATTCTTATATTCACAATTCTTATATTCCACACAATTCTTATATTTTCTGCATGTCCAAAACTTAAACCTTACATCTACACTATCCTTATTTTCATGTTAAATTCTCTGTTTCTTAACATGAATGACATCTTTTCATGCTTGAATTTATTCACTTCATTGGGGGCTGTTATACTTGCAGTTTGGAGCCTTTAAAAACACTGGTTTTTGTTTTTTTGTTGGGGGGTGAGGGTGGGGGGCTCGATGCTTTTACTGTTTTGAGGATTTTCTATAATTGCTGCTTGGGACATTTAAATGACTGTTTGGAGCACTAAGCTGCTGTTTTGGCTTAGAAGTGTTGTCTAGTCCTGCAGGTGGCTGTTTGGAACTAATTAAGTGCTGTAGGATGCTGTTTGGAGCTAATTAAGTGTTGTCTGGTGCTGTAGTTGGCTGTTTGAAGCTAATTAAGTGTGGTATAGGGCTGTAAGCTGCTGTTTGGATTTATTGAGAGCTGTTTGGAGTTCCTAGTTGCTGCCCGAAGCCGTAGGAGATCGTAGGATCACCGTGCAAGCTTGCTAGTTGCTGCCCGGAGCTGTAGGAGGTCTTAGGATCACCGTGTGTGCTTGCTAGTTGCTGCCCGGAGCCGTAGGAGATTGTAGGATCACCGTGTAAGCTTGCTAGTTGCTGCTCGGAGCCATAGGAGCTTGCTAGTTGCTGCCTGGAGCCATATGAGGTCGTAGGATCACTATGTGAGCTTGCCAGTTGCTGCCCGGAGCCGTAGGAAGTCGTGGGATCACCGTTTAAGCTTGCTAGTTGCTGCTCGGAGCCGTAGGATGTCGTAGGATCACCATGTAAGCTTGCTAGTTGCTGCTCGGAGCCGTAGGATGTCGTAGGATCACCGTTTAAGCTTGCTAGTTGCTGCCCGGAGCAATAGGATATCGTAGGTTCACCGTGTGAGCTTGCTAGTTGCTGCCTGGAGTCGTAGGAGGTCGTAGGATCACCGTGTAAGCTTGCTAGTTCCTGCCCTGAGCCGTAGGAAGCCTTAAGATCATCTGCTTGGTGTTCCTAATTGCTGTTACAACTTGTTTTGCTAATTTTTACATTAGAATTACTGTTTTCTCCCCTTTATTGTAAATTTATTTAAATTCCCTGCAAATTATATTATGTTTTATGAGCTAATCATGTATCGAGAACAACAATATTAGATACGTCAGGTGCGCCTTAATGTATCATGCATACCTGGTTGAGACAACATTTTCAAAACAAAATAATTTTCAAAAATTAAACAACATTTTCAAAACAAAATAATTTTCAAAAATTAAACAAAAACAACAAAACAAAACAAAAACATAACACATAAACAAAAACAACAAAACAAAACAAAAACATAACACAATTTTAAATTTATGGGAGTCCCCCTCGGATGAGGTAACCCACGGCCGC
>NW_018164616.1:1391976-1415839 GCF_001263595.1 Phalaenopsis equestris | reverse complement strand
TCTCCAGTTTAAATGAGCTTAACAACTCGTTTAGAATAAGTAAATTCAAAAGAAAATAGTGGTACCGGAACGAGAGAACCGTGAAATTCTAACCGGTGTCACTATAATCAACTTTAACATCTTCATAATGTTTGAATGACAACAAAACCAAAACTTTGGAACACACATGGTAAAGCTTTTTGAACCTTAGACTTTAGGACTGCTACTTCGACGAGGAACTTGGAGTATACGCCGTGGGCAACACGAAGAAGACTTGTAGAAGGACATCCTCAAGAGAGCAAACGAGTCTACAACAACACATCTTTTCTTAGTTTAAACAATAAGTCATAGGACTTCGAAGTTGCCCGTCTAGCACGCCGTAAATCCTCAACTTATTTTTAGGCCCCTGCACAGTCATGCTGAACATTATAAGTCCTAACTCGACTTAAAAGTCCGAGGTTGTCGTTCGGTACGACGTAAACTCTCACATCTTTGCGGGTTATCTGCATAATCGTATATTATTCAAATGTAAGTTCCAAATAATAAAATTGACAGAATTGAACACTCGAATAATATTATTTTCAAAACGCAGCCACACAGTAGGATAGTTTGGGAAGTCACTGAGGATTCTCCTCGGGATTCGTGACGTCCCATATCTTTTCCTTCTTTTGGACTCCTGAAAATAACTGTTCTTATTTGAGCCACTCCCACTTACCTTTCCACGTCCTACCGTGAAAACTTAAACTTCGAATTCTTGAAGACTAGTACCTCTGTTCATTATCGATAGTTTTCTCAAGTGACCCTCGTCATTTGAGATGTAATTAACTATGAGGCTTGCCTCTATAGGTAATTTGGAACCCAGGTAAAATAAATCCTATTTAATCTTTATACTAAATAGGAGAACTTGTCGGTCACACATAAAAGATTTGCAAGCCGAACGGATATCACAAATCTCTTAGTTTGCAGGATTGAGTTCATCGCCGAGGTATGTCCTTATCTTTCAGGAATGTGTAGTATTCGTGGCATCAAACACGATTATGCAAGTTATTAGACTAAGGAGATCCATTTGGTCTCATTTTTCAAAAATTAACATTTTTCAAAAATTAACAATTAACACATATTACTTTCAAAACTCAAACTATATACCTCTTATATTTAAATTAAATTTTAAAAATTATTTTCAATTTTCAAAAGGTTGACTGACACTTTAGTACAAGCATTTGCATTATATTTAGTTTTTTAGCATAAATCCAAATGTATTCTTTGATATTGATTTATGTTTTTTAAAACTATGCTCCATTACCTTTTTGAAGGCCTTTATTGCACGACCCATACATTTTATTTTTTTATACTTATGATAATCCATAGATTTCCTATTGTTTTTTATTATTTGTAGCAAAATGTTCGTTTCTAATCATTTATGTTGTTTATTTTTAAAGACTCCATTGGAAAGATTTGTATGCGAAATTATTCTAATATCTCCATTAAATTTCTAAACATTATGAGGTATCTGATATGGACATATCTAACTCTTTTTTTGGGGGGGATGTGGGTGATCAATTTATAGTGTGCTTTATGATTTAGTTTTAGCTCATCGTTCTCTTATAAAAGCTTTCTTCAAAACTTTATGTAGTATTTTCTAAATTTAGCATCTTTTTTACTTGATATCTTCATATTTAACTAAAATTTTATCAGCTTAGTTTTTGATACGTATGCCTTATCGAATGCTTTAGAAATTCTGATCTTTTTCATTCATAATCTTTATCTAACATTTTTCTAAGTACCTTATTTATTAGATGAATCTTCTCTAGCTATAATATTTTACTTTCTTCACTAAATTTTTACAAGACTTTCACTTACTATATCATTGTAAGACTCGATGCAATTTATTTTTCTACTTTTTAATGTGTAATTATTTTTTCTTAAAAGTGTTTGTATCTTCTCACTCTGTTGTCATGTGTCTTCATAATATATTTTTGAACTCTTGAAACTTGTCACATTCTTTTCAATGTAACATGCCTTGTATCACATCAAATTTGGTTTACTTGTAGAATTTTAACTAAATTATCTCAAGCAATCTATCTCGGAAGATTAACTTCTCATTTTTTAATTTCCACTGTCTTATTTTTAGGCACTTAGTTAAGTTATTTATTCTGAGAACTTCTTAGACCATTTTCTCTTGAAATCATTTAACAACACAGACAAAAAGATTTATTTTCCTTGGATTATTTTTTGTTTTTGTGATTTGGCAGGCCTACTTCTGAAAGTCAGTGCTTTTTTATTGTTAATGGAAGATCATCATAATCTTTTTATAAATCAAGTGTAGATTCTCTCATCATCTTTTTGTTTCTTATTATAAATTGTTTCATATATAACCCTTTTAAAACCTATAAATAAAAGCAAGTTACCATCAATGATAACCTCTTTTCATCAAACCTACATTATAATAACCCATCTATCTCATACCAAAATTAATTTTTCAGGCCACTAATCCAATTTGAGGAGCATAGATACTGACTCGAAATATCATGTCTTCTTCACTGATAATTTACTTGTAACAAATATTCTACCATTAAGCCTATTCACGTCAAGTTTTTTCTTTTAACTGATGATTCTTATTGTCTTAACTTATTCTTAGATGTACAATATCATTAGATCTTTTGCCTTTCCATTTTTTTTTTGTTTCAAGCATGCAATGTTTATTTTTCTAATCTTTGTGTACACCAATTCATATTTTCTCATTTGAAGTTTCAAGTTTTACTGTGCTTGGACTAAAATTTCAGAACTTTTAGATCAGTGTCGTACTCTTGTTTGGCTCCCACTTTCTTGTTGCTTTTTGAAAATTTATATGAGGAAGAGCTTTTCACAACAGATTCGCTAGTGCGGTAATTCTAAGGAAGTTGCTCCCAAAAGTTTTCTCAAGGAAAAAAATTACAATACACACAACAAATTTTAAAAATTTGTTTTTTATTCTAGATAGTTGGACAAATGCAACCATCCCAAACATTTCCCTAGTAAATAAATTTAATATTAGTTTTAGCCCTACTTCATGCTTTCATACATTTCATCATTAGTTGGTTTAATTTTAGGTTACAAGCTAGATAACTCCTGACTATTTTTCATCCCAGTTGAGCTTGTACCTCTTACCTTACAATTATCATTCTAAAAAACTCATGCCTCCTTGCCAAATACTATTTAGGTTGCTGCATTCCTTTTGGGAACTCTATCTCCAGAAAATTGAAAAGTTTTGAAGAACAAATGGACAATTTCTCTCTTAAAAGAAGGGGGGTTGAATAACACAAATTTAACAAGCAACAGGAAGCGTTTGGGAAAAAGTCTCTTCTGACAAAAAAAAAAGGCGTAATTACCTGAAAACTATAGACTATAAAGTTGATCATGACTGTTCCTATACTGAAGTGTGGACTGAACCCTTATAGTTAGCGACTGATGGTGGCGGGTTGAACAATCCTTCTTTTGAAAGAAATGGATTTCCTTGGCCCAAAGTTGATTGGTGATAGAGGAAATATGGATGCCTTCATTCTTAAACTTAAGACTTAAACTTAAGGGGGTTGAATGGCCGAAAGTTGACAAGTGATGAAAGCAGTTGGTTCATTCCATCTTTTGAAATATGGGGGATTGAAAAATGGAAGTTGGCTGACAATTGGGAATTTGGGATAGATCCTCTCCTGAGAGAATTACAGATTGAATTACCTAAAGTCATTTGGTGATTGAGGCAATCTAGATATTCCTCCTAGATGGAGAGTGTGGATTAGATAACATAGAATTGGTGAGTGATAAAGGCAGTAAGATTTGTCCTTAGTGGATGGAGTGGATTTGAAGATTTGGATTCAACCGTCAACAAGAGTCTATCAATAGTTACAGGAGGTGGCCGTGTCTTGTGTTGAACAAAATGATCTAGATTTGACAATAAGGTTCAAATAATATTCCTTCTATTAAAAGGAAATATTTGTACTAAAATAAAATTTGTAAAAATGATCCACAAACGTTGAAGTATCAGCTGGAACTCCAAGTTGTGGTTAGAGCTTTTGAGTTCCTTACAATTTTGAACTTTAACATGTCTCAAATGGGAAAGGCTAGTATATTTTTATATTTTACGATATGTATTTCAATCCTTATCAAGTATCATATCAAAATCTTCCTCGTTTTTAATAGCGATGAATGGCATCGTATTGTACCTCCTGTTGATAAGAAAATGATTGGATGAGCTTGTCCATGGGTCAACTCGATCAACCTGCTCAAGCTGGTATCCTTGGTTGTCGATTAGAAGTGCGACAATGGCTATGTACATATAAAATATATCATTTTGTAGATCATACTGCCACAATGTTGTTGGCATATATAAATTTCTGCAGATAGATTGATGGGCACTATTTTAAGGAGGTTTGCATATCAAATTTGGGGGAGTCAGAAAATGGTGATGATAGATCATCAATTTTATATCAAAATGTTTATCTCCTTGTGAGCATCCATTCACCACTAATGTCTCAATAATCATTGACCTTTAAAGGCTATAATAGCTTTAAAACGTGAGATTTAGTTCTGCAAATTGTGCCAAAAAAGGGACATTTGTCGTCATGATAGAACACTACAAATGCATTGCTCATAGTGGGAGCTTTCTGAGTGGTTGTTTGTTGTCCCCTCGACTAGTTGGTTGGACTTTAGTGGCCAACCCCCTCTATCCGTGAGTTTTTTTCTTGTGGGATAAAAGGAAACGTTGGGTCAGTCCTTGATTCTATTAATTTGATTTAGTTAGGTCTCATAAGTGCTTAGATTTAGAAGATTTTACTGTTATTAGAAATTTTGAATCATTTCTAAAAGATGGTCGTTTCAATGAGTAACATTAGGCCTCTTTCTTCTCTTCCTTAGCAGCTCCTCGAATACCGGATTTATGGTCAACGACTTTGCTTTGACTTTCTGCTTGGTCCCTAAAATACTTTTTGAAGTTAAAATTTGTAAATGTTTCGTCCGTCTGAGTTCATTTAATATTTTGGGATGCATGCTATATGTCAGACATTAGACTTAGATGAAAATTTCTATTACCCCAATAATGTTAATATTCTTTGGGCTATAAATTGGAGTTTCTTACTACACCTTCTAATGGTAGTAAATATTCATTCACACTTTGTTTATTATGTTTAATTTACCAATAATACTTTGTTAGATTTATTCTCACCAAATTAATCTTCATGATACTTTATCATATCCCTTCTCAAATATCAATGAAAATAATATGTAAATCTTCTCATTGCTCTTTTCCATTTGCTTTAGCACAAACATTGACTTCGTTATTGTTTTTTTTTTGCATAAATCCAAATGTATTCTTTGATATTGATTTAAGTTTCTAAAACTACGCTTTCATCACCTTTTTGAATACCTTTATTTTAAGGCCCATACTTTTTTATTTTTTTATACTTACGATAATCCTTCAATTTTCTTTTGCTTTTTAGTATTTGTTGCGGAATGTTTTTTTTTCCCCTAATCATTTATGTTCTATTTATTTTTAAAGACTCCATTGGAAAGTTTTATTTATGAAATTATTCTAATATCCCCATTAAATTTCTAAATATCATGAGGTGTTTTATATAGATGTATCTAGCTCGACTCTTTTTTTTTTGGGATCAATTTAGTGTGCTTTATGATTTAGCTCATTACGCTTTTATAAAAGGGTTTCTTCAAAACTTCATTTAGTATTATCTAAAAGTAGCATTTTTATTTTTTTTCTTGATATCATCATATTTAACAAATATTTTACCTGATTTGTTTTTTTATACGAGTGCCTTATCTTATGCTTTAAAACTCTCTGACCTTCTTCATTCATAATCTTATGCTTTAGAACTCTTGACCTTTTTCATTCCCAATTAATGCTGAACAATTTAACTGCTAGATCCTAAGCTTCCAAGCTTGCTGAAGATGCTTATATGGGCTCAAAACCAACTTGATGAGAAGGCATCTTATCCTCGCATCAACGACTTATCCACAGCAGCACTCGAAGAACCGACCATCTGAATTTGTATTCCAGGTAATTGCCGCATTCTCGCATTTTGAGTGCAGTAATAGGAGGCTTTGTGAATAGTTTTTTCTTGTTATCTACATATGATTCCTTTGTCTCACTCTGTATTTATTAGTGTTTTTCCTCTCTCGCAATCACATTGCTACTTAATTTTTAAAACTTTAATTTTATATTGACGGCTAAGTGTAGAGATTGTGAATTTTCGTTTGTCTGATATTGTTTGACGTGTATTTAATGATGTTGAGCATGATTCGAAGTTGTCTGACTCTATCTTGAAGCATCGAAGTTGTGTTTATTCAATAACTCGTTGAAGATTTGATCTGACATTTGTTTGATATGAATGACTGAATAGCTATTTTAATCATTTTCTTTCTATTTGCTTCTGTCCATGTGTGTATGAAGTCTAGATAACACGACACAAACAAATTGGAAGGCCAATCCACCTATATGTATCTGGTAATGGAAGTGATTTTTGGTAATGATGAGCACTCGGCCGTGAATGAAGTAGAACTTGGCTTCCAAGCCGCGGGGATATCTTCATCGATTTTAGTCTTTTGATAACATGATGAGCTTACATAAAAAAATAAGAACACTTGATCTTGATTTTATTAGAGAGAAATTTAACCTGTCCTGGGTTAAAGGTGATTGGATTAGTCAAAGATATGAATGTGAGATATGGGTGGGTTTTTTTTTTTTTTTTTTTTTTTTTTCTGGGAAGATTTACGGACATGCCACTCATTTCTTTTGTATTTACATATCTAACACCTAAACTTCAACTTTTACATGTATGCCATCTTACCTATGCAGGAAATGCTTGCTTTCACTTTTTAGAAGTTAAGATTGCGGTATTTTTGATGTGATATGAAAAATATTATGCAGGATAAATGTAAAAAAAGCAAAGTTTTGGTGCTAGATATGCAAATACTTAGGAAATACCAGCATGGTAAAAACTGATTACAATAAAACTTACTTTTTTTACTGATTACAATAAAACTTTTTTTTAATTTGAAGGTGACAATGATAGCATACAGAACTACTAAGACGAGAAATCAAGATGAACAAAAGCTAGATAAAAATATCAAATTTACCACTTTTAATAGCGTGCAATGCTCTTTGTTTTGCAAAATATATGGTGAGTTGATGTCAAGTGAACTCATGGAAATCTTACTTATGGGATTTATATTCATTTTCATTATTGACTAAAGGTAGGATTTCTGTAGATTTTTTCCCATCTGCTGAATAATTGGGAAACATACATACCAGCTGCCGCATAATTCTAATGGTTTTTACATACCTGAAACCTAAAGTTTGATATTTGCATTTATAACACCTTGCGTTCTATAAACCTATTCTGCTTAGAAAGGTGCATTTGACATTCACGAAGTTAGTAGAACTGATTTTGTTTATTGTTAATGTTTAGATGTTAGATATGTAAATGCATTAGAATTGTATGGTTTTGTTTGTAAATGCCCCAAAAAAATTTGAATGTCAGTCAATCTTGATCGGTGGAAACCAATGCATCTTCACCTGTACATGGTGGTGGTTAAAACCTTAAAAAAATGAACGAAGGGGAGCTCTACAAAGAAGGCATTAATATTAGGTTAGGAGATATTATTATTATTGTTATTATTATAAAATATATTTAGATGTCAAGTAGCCTTGATTTTCTTATGGGGGCTCAGGTTACAATGGAAATGAAACTTGATGGGCCTTAATGATGAGATGATAGGATTTTGATGACCAAAGAATTTAATTTTCATTTAAAATATGGAGTTTTAGGTGAAGAAGGTTTGAACTTTGTGCAAATATCTTAGAAAACTAGCTGAAATTGTACATATTGATGTGCGGTTTAGATCAGTTTAGAGAAAATCAAAACTGAAGCCATCAAAAAATAAAAAAAAATGTTGCCAATAAATGAAACCCTCCAAACGTCGGACATTTGCTTGACGAAGGCATATGATTATGAAGAACTGAAAAAATGAAGGGGAATTTACTTACATGCAACATAATTTTTATATATTTACATGTATAGTACTTAAAAGTATTCATTATTTACATAAATACCCAAGCAGACTTTTGAGCCATGTTACTTTGTTTGTAATTGACTCGGGTTTGTAGTCGATTCAGAGGTCTAAATTCATATTCTATTGATATATATGTCCTCTAAAAACTATTTATATGGTCAATAATCACTCATTACTTTGTTTGTAATTGACTCGGGTTTGTAGTCGACTCAGAGGTCTAAATTCATATTCTATTGTTATATATGTCCTCTAAAAACTATTTAAGTGTCATATACATTTAAAAATTTATGCATCGGGTACATAAATTCATAAATGTTATGGATGTAAATGCTGCTTTTATTTTTTCTAGGGGTTTCTAAATTCCTTGTCTTTTATTTTATCATTTTTATACCCCTTATTTATTACTTAAGTCTCAACTGACCACACTGGCGTAATTATTTGTGGCTTGATCACTTGCATGGGGCAATAAAATTGATAAAATTTGCAACACAATAAAGAATTTTTACACCCCTTATCTCCACACAGTAATTTATGTCTAATTATTGGGTGCGGAGAGCACACGTAGAGCTGTGCGCTCTCTCTGATCACAACTGCACATTACGGCTTTATGATAGTGGGCCGCACATCGTGATCGGAGAGCGCACACAGCTCTGCGTGCGCTCTCCACACACAATAATCACTCGTAATTTATATGGTCTATATAAATAGTAAATATGTAGATGGCACGAGGCATTCAATTTAGATCCGAGCAATGTCGAGTAAATGACAAAAGATTTACTACTAGGATTGGTTGGCTAATTTATTGAGATTATATTTTAAATTTGAATAATTTGTTTTGTTATATCTTAAATATATATTATTATTAAGCTTTTAAAAGTCTTTATTTTTCTTAGGTTATGTCTGGCCCAAAGTTAGTTTAGAATTCAGGGTGACTATGATTCGCAGGCTGCCTCACGCTCAAATCGATAAGTTAAGAGGTAAAGTTCAAGCCGGCATAGACTCAACTAGTTAAAAAAATAATTAATTAACATAGACCAAAACTATATTAAAATTCAAAAAAATAAAAATAAACATATTTAAAATTTGATATTTTATATTATATATCAAATGATTTGATATTAATTATCCTTTAATTGTTCATTTTTTTTATTATTTAATTATAATAATTGTTAAATTAATATGTTTTTTTCATGCTAGACAACCCGACGCCTAGGTTTGAACTCGAACTTGATTAACTTAAGCTGAATAAATTAATATATCTAGAATTAAGCTCGAGCTTGAACTTAGTTAAATTAATCTGGTTCAAGTTCAAGCCGAAAATAGCTCTAGCTCGACTCGACTCGTTTCATTTACACTCATATTTAGAACACATCAATACCTCTAAAGAGATTTTGATAGGGGGGTGAGAGAAGGCTTTGTCGCTAATGAGAGAGAAACCCCGTTTATCTTAATTGGATTTGGAGGAAATCTATGTGGAAACTCTCCTTGTTAGCATAAAGAATGTTATTCACAATGCAAATAGCTGGGCTTCGCCATGGACCCGCTTAAGCTAAAATTAACTTGACCGCGTGATTCCTTGCTTCTAAAGCTCAATTTAAATAAAAAATTGTACAGCAGCCCTATTTAGCTGCCTCAATTTGCTCAAGTAGTACATAAATAAATATTTTTTGGTGGCAACTTGAGAATACGAATATAATTATAGCACTTACATTTCTCATCGCCATTAACTAGCAGAATATTCATTGGCAATAGACCATATACGTAAAAAGAAGAGTTTAGATGACGTACATTTTCTGTCCGGACACCTGGCGTACCTCTACGTGCGGTGCAAATAAAGACCGCGGGTTATTTCAGAATTATTGAAAATAATCTAGAAATAACTTGAAAATAACTCAGGAATACCCTGCGCCGCACGTAGAACTACGTCAGGAGTCCGTAGAGAAAATTTTTTGGTTTAGATGTTATGTATTTAAAATTTAAAATTTAGATGTTAGATATGTAATGCATAGAAATTATGTGGTATGCATGTAAATCTTACTTTAAGAAGTGAAGAGTTGTGCTTGCCATATTTTAGCACAACTTGGCTTTAATGCTTTCAAAATTGTGGCGGTCTTCACAATTTATAGAATTACACGGAAAGGCGCAGCAAATATTCCTATTCATGCGATTAGGGCTGTCAAAAAAGCTCGTTGTTCGCGAACAGTTCGTGTTCGGTTCGTCAACGAGTTCGTGTTCAATTCGTTCGATAAGTAAACGAGACAAACACGAACAAATTTTTTTCGTTCGGTTAGTTAAACGAACCAAACACGAACAGTGATGCGTTCGTTCGTGTTCGAATCGTTATTGTTTGAAATATAAAATAATATAAAATAATTATATATAAAAAATTTATTATATTTTAAAACATTAAATTTTATAAATTATAATATATAATAAAATAATAATAATAATATATTAATATACTATAGTAGTAATATACTAATATAGATATTGTATATTTATATAATATAAGTTATATAATTAATATATAATATTATTTTTATATATTAATATTAGAGATGTCAAATTGGCTCGTCGTTCGCGAACAACTCGTGTTCGGCTCATTCGTTAAGAAACGAACACGAGCTTATTTCAAACAAACTAAATTTTAAACGAACCGAACACGAACACAAGCTTTGTTCGTTCGTGTTCGGTTCGTTTACACCCTACGTGCGATGTCATATTAAGATGTAGATGATTTTACATAGAAAACACATACTTCTTATTTATTTACATGTCATACCTTATTTTTTATATTTATATAAAGGGGTCATTTTCGAAAATAAAAGAATGAAATAAAAAAGAGCGACGTATTTCAACAAAGTGCTCTTTCATTATTTTATTGTTATGGAGAGAGTTTTCTTTTATGACTTAATTATATAAGTGTAGATATATAAATATAAATATAAGTAAATAAGGAGCTTTTTTTTTTTTTAAATCATCTTATGTAAAAGTTGTAAAGATTGAGAGCCTTTAAATATTTAAAATTGAGATACAGTTTAATTTAAATTTTAAAAAATTAGAGAAAATGATAATCAAATTGCCGCTTTATATTAATTAATTAATGGCATGTTTAGGTAAACAACGTTTTCGTAGCTTATGTGTTTTCAAAATGCTGAAAACAAAGTTTTCACACCGTACCTATCTAGGTTTTGTGGTAGCTTATGCTGAAAACAAAGTTTTCACACCGTACCTATCTAGATTTTGTGGTGAGCTTTCGTGACGGGGTTTTACTTTTTAAAAAAAAAAAAAAATTGTAATAGTCGCCGCTCCTAACTTATCAACGGATTATTCAATAAGCTGCAACTGTCCCAAGCAGACCCTAAGAAAGACTGCAAACATTATATTGATCTAGAAGAGAAGGATGTGATCAACAATAATTTTTACATAAGAATATCTTTATTATTATAGGAATAAAATTATAAATTGGCAAGGTGCTCTTTTTAAAAAATAGAATTTTGTTTTTCTAAAATTTTAGAAGGAGTTTTTTCCCTCATTAATTCATTCGAAATACAAGAAAACAATCCCACATATTGCATGAGAAACAAATTTTTTCATTATTTTAGATATTCGGTATTACAAGAAAACAATCCCACATATTCCAATATTTTAATGAAAAAATAGTTATTAAATTATAATTTATTTTTATCAACCAACACTAATTACATAACTTTTGATATATAGAATACAGAAAATATAAATGAAATTTATTATTTTGTTCCATTTAAATAAAAGTAATTAAAATTTAAAAAATTTAAACTGCATATTTAATTAATTTATTTTTTTAATTAAATTTAATTTCCTAATTCTAACATTATTTGGTTTTCAGTTAATTTAATTTAATATATAAAAAAAAAATCGATGTAAAAATACGAAATTGAATATTTAAAACTTTAAAACAAAAATAAAGCAATTGTTTTAAAATCAATGAAATAATTGCGGTTAGATTCGATGTATTTTCCTGTTTTTGACCAAACTATGCACACTGTCCTCCACCTCATTATCCATTTGACCGAATCCACGACATCAAATAGATGTGTACATTTGTCCCTCAATAATTTTGGGGCATTTACATTCCTACCACTCAAATCTTATATCTTTGCATATTAAACATCTAACCTTTGTTTTTTACAGTTATACCACTCAAATCTTTCAGATCACATAAAAATATCGCTATTTTAACTCGAGAAAATAAAAAAATAAACACTTTCATGCGATGTCGCGTATATATATATTAAAAGGGTCTGGCTCATGTACATACATACCATCCAATTCATACGTATTTACATACATAATAGCTAAATTTTATATTTTACATTTATATTTTCTGACTTTTTAAAAGTGAAATACACATTTTAGTGCATAGATAAGGAGATATGCATATAGATAAGGAGGTATGTAGGTAAGAATTGAAGTTTCGGTTCTCCACATTGGAAATTTGGAATTGAGTGGGGGTAAGTATGTAAATCATTCCAAACTATAATTGCAAGCTAATGATGTGGAAGCATGTGCTAGCACAGATTTCATTTTAAGGCCATACAAAACAATCAATAAAATTGCATACCTGCTGGTGTGGTCCATCCATTTGCATTATGATTGACACTTGAATCCTGTTGCGGACATTAAATTCGAGAAATAATGCCCCTGTTTTATTTCTTAATTTTTGTATGCTGTTTAATATTTGAGTCCCTCTGATAATTAAATTAAAAAATTATTAACTAATTTATATTTCGACTAAGGGTGCCTCAGCACACTCACTGACCTCCGTATGCAAATTTGAGTCTGGTGTCCGGATGAAATAATCTCTTGAGGAAGATTTATTTCATGAGGATACCAGATGCAAAATTTGCGTTCGGAGTCCATATGTTAAGCGGGCCTCATCCCTCTATAAAACCTATTCAACCAGTGTATTACACGTTAAAGTCCACTGGACTCCGGACGTAAATTTACGTCTGATGTCCTTATGGAATATTCTCTCCAGTTAGAACTCTCGACAAACTTCCTCAAGCATAATCTCTTTTTTTTCAAATAGGAAGTTAGAGATAAAATTACAGGATGTTAAGAGTGATGAGATGGTGGTCTGCCGGTTGAATGTAAAATTAAGATTTAAGTATTACAAAATGTCTACACATAGAGTTTGAATGGTATGTATGTAAATGCTCCTTTATTTCATTATAAGAAATTGAGGGGCATAAATTATTATATTTAGTTATAACTCAGATGCAATACCTAAAACATATTAATTTGATTAATTAATGATATTAAACTTATGTTTTCATTTAGTTGAGAAGCACGGTAATAAATATGATATAAAATTAGATAGGGTCTATATATATGATAAAGGAAGGCTTATTATAATAAAGCAATGAAGAGGCATTTACATACATACCCTCAAATTCCTATATATTTACATATCTAACACTTAAGCTTTACTTTTTTTACATTTATACCACCAATATCTTTGATATCACCTAATAAACTACCATTTCACCCTTTTAAAAAGTGAAATACTTCTTTTCATGCACAGGCAAGGTGGTACATATGTAAAAAGTGAAGTTTTAAGCGTTAGATATGTAAACACATAAGAATTAAGTGGCATGCATGTAAATCTTTCAAGGATGAAATTAAGGGTGTAGACATCTCAACCATGGGAGAATGAAAAGCTTCAACATTATTCCTTACATTATCCGAACAAGAAATACCACCCAACTTCACATGCATAAATTTTAAAATCATATTTGGTGGTCATAAAAGGGTACGGAATATTATTTTTACGCTTAACAAAAATTTTCAAATGTAATGCGCGCTGTGTATTAAATTCCTATTAAATTCGGATAGAAAATGCAGAAGTTTGGTGAGAATGATTGCTGGGAAGGGATGATGGTGGTCCAGAATCCTTTAATAAATGTCATTGTAGAGTTTGGTGGATCGGAAATTCAAAATACCACATCATTGTAAGAGCAATATGTAATTCTCAAAAATAAAAAAGTGAACCAAAAACAACAAGATTTCAACTTTTTTTTTTCTCTGATAATTCTTATCAGTTTGACATTATGATGGTGAAAATCATGAAATTAGCCTTTTTTTAATCATCATTATTTTTTATTCCTTAAAATTCTCATCCAGATCATCCAATTAACCACTTAAAGTTTCTAAAAGTCATTCAAACAGCTTGATCCGGGCTTGATTTTGCTCGGATTGAATCAATTTTCTATATCATTGGGTTTGTCACATCAAACTGATCAGTTTGACTATAAATTTATTGAAATATGAGCTTTGAATAATTTTTAATTTGATTTGGTTTTTATTTTTTTTTTTTGCTAAAAAAATGTCTTGAGATTCATGCCAAATGATAAAGTTAATTGAAGATGCATCAAATATGATAAGCATTTCCATTAATAAATCATAAATTATATTCATCTAAAGGTAAATTTAATGATTTTTTATAAAGATATTCAAAAAAAAAAATTTTCCTATAATTTTTATCTGTTATCATGACTGTCGGTGAAAGTCAAGGAGTCAGCCTTTCTTTTTAATCATTATTCATTTTCTCCTATATTTTAGATATCAAAATTATTAATTTCTAGGTGATAGTCAATAAAAGTTAGGTAGATGATTAAATATTTCACCAGCATTTCCACACCATGTTCTATAGGTCAAACTATCCACTAATCAACTACCATAATAAGCAGTCATTAAATCCCTTATTTCTATAAAATGGCACAAAAAAAATAATAATAATTGCATATTAATCTGACATCAGAATCTAGTACACTCTAGATGATATCGGCACTCAGATAATGACCGTTCAATTACCTAGCAGAAATTCCAATAACAGCGCTTAAAAACAAAAACAAAAAAGAGAAATTTCTGGCTTTGAAAGATTGCGATTCCGACGCCTGTTCTTCAATCTTTTTTTTTTTAAGCTGATTTTTATTTATAACTTAAAAAATAATTAATAGTTAGAATATTCTTCAATTCTGGTCTATTTTCGTACATTAGAATTTCTGAACAGAATTAAGGCTTGTTTGGGGCAGCTTATAAGTGCGAGGGAGTTTTTGAAAACACCGCGGTGCCTTTTGGATCATGCGTTTTGTCCACTTATCCCTTAGAGCCCGTTTGGGGCAGCTTATCTGGTCTAGTGACGTTTTGAAAACGCATCTGACCTGTTTGGTAAATTGCATTTTGGTTGATTATGCGTTTTCAAAATGCTGAAATAAAACGCTGAAAACAACGTTTTCATGCCGAATCTATCTAGGTGCGGTGATAGCTTTCTGGCTGTGGTTTAACTTTTTCAAAAAAATAAAAATTTGTAGTAGCTATCGCACCTAGCTTATCAGCAGATTATTCAATAAGCTGCAGGTGCCCCAAACAAGACCTAAATGAGGGCCAAGGGTCGAACCCCGCAGTCGACCAGCGTTTCAGGATAAGCTGGTTATCCTGAAATGCACAAGCTGCCCCAAACACACCCTTAATCTGACATTTTGAATTCTTTTATATTCTATAAGATCTATGATTTGTAGTTCAAAGTTCAAACATCATACTTCTTAGAATATTTATTGTCAAAATCAAAATTTTCTGGCTATAAATATCTTCAAAATAACTAAAAAAAGCCTTAATTTTTAAATAAACTTCAAATCAGAAATAAGTTTTATAAACACAGACCTGATTTATACTTTAAAAATCATATATCACAATTTCAGAAAATTATTAAGAAAAGAAAATTTCTAAAAGATAGAAATTAATTTACACAGAATCATTAATTCTTTGCTTTAATTGAGCTAGAAAACATAACTGATTTTGCCCCTTGATTATTGTACACAAAGAAGAGAAATTTGGCTACTAAAAAAGGCAACTGTTCCCGCCCCTAATTATTACTAGTGAGCAGAGCTCACTATTTTCTTATAAGCAGAGCTATACATTTGAACTGCAATGCAATGTACATTTATATGCTAAATATGTTATATAAAAATTACAAAAAAATGTAATAATAGGCTAAAATGCAAAAAACAATTCATACTGACATCATGAATTACATGATTTGAGCCAATATAATTCTTTTTATAAATATATATTGATTATAAACCTAACAAGCGGTAAGCCTAACCCACCACTACTTCAGTCTACAATTCACAATTGTAGTAGGCGAGTTCGGACAGTAGGTGACCACTACAAGCAGGAAGAGAGAGAGAGAGAGAGAGAGAGAGAGAGAGAGAGAGTACCGTACACCGTCGATCGTCCGCAGTCTGTTATCCGCCGGAACACTTTTAGCAAATGTTTGCCCTCCAATCGAGGGGCACCGCAGCCCCCGCGTCTGGGAATTCATATATGGGCTTCCGAAAGGAAACCATATGACTGCTCACCATATACGCGGTGACCCTCTCCGAAACCCTAACATCCTCCATCCTCATCTCCTTCAATTTCTGAGTGAACTCCGGCACGAATCCCAAATCCCACACCACCCCCACCCCGCCGGGCTTCAAAACCCTAATTAACTCCCCCAACCCCCTTCCCCTCTCGACGGCCGCAGCCGCCGGAGAATCCCCCGGCTGACGGCCAATCCCGCTCAGATGAATCGAAGAGACGACAACATCAAAGTACCCATCGGGAAAAGGAAGACGACGCGCATCTCCCTCACGGCAAGTGACGTACTCCTGAACACCCTCAGCGCCGGCGCGACGAAGTGCTGCAACAGCGATCTCGCGGCGGCAATCGAGGCCGACCACGCGGCCGCAGCTCCCCTCCTTCTTAAGCTGGAGAGCTACGGCGTTGAGGAGGATTCCTCGGCCGCAGCCGACATCGAGGGCTGTACGGACGGCGGACCAGTCCGGAACGGTGGAGATCATGCGCTGGGCCATGATCCAGCGGAGGGGGACGGAGGAGTACAAAATGTTCGCGGCGGCGAAAAGAAGGCAGAGGGCGGATAGTGCGAGGACGGATCCTGAGAATCCGGCAACGAAGCGAAGGAAAGGGGCTGGGAGTGAGGGGAGGAGAGAGTGGAGGAAGGAGAGGAATGGGGAAAAGTAGAGGAGGAGGAGGATGGATGAGGTCGTGAAGGCCAAGGCGTGGAAGATGAGAAATCCGATCGTCTGCCATTCGTCGGTGCCGTAGATCGAGTAGACAAATCACGGCCGTATGTCTTGCCCATTTCTACCGATCTTCTTAGTTTCTCCGATCGATTGGTTTGAGATCTCTGAGCTTTGAAAGAATGTCGGTGGCTCTGCTTCGCTCGCTGCAGAGTGGGAGAGGGAGCGAGCGGGGAGGAGGGAAGATGGGGGAACATTTTAAAGCGAGGAGATCGTTAAGGCTGCAGAATACATGGATATATTCAGTTACGTTTCATCCGTCTACTCGATGACCGGCTATCACCGGTCATTTAGGTTAAGTGGAACGTGCCGCCGAGTTTGCGCAAGATTTATCGGAGTGACGTCGTCGAACAGAATTTCATGCTAGACTCTAAATAATTGATAAAAATGTCCATAACTGATTTTATTTATTTATTTATTTATTTTGATAACGTGCCGCCGAGTTTGCGCAAGATTTATCGGAGTGACGTCGTGGAACAGAATTTCATGCTACTCTAAATATTTGATAAAAATGTCCATAACTGTTTTTATTTATTTATTTATTTATTTTGATAAAAATGGCGGCCTAACTCAAATTTATATAAACCCTAAAAACAAAAATAAAATTTACATCAATAAAAATAAAACAAAAACAGCCACTAAAACAAACAAATAACACTTGTATTTACAAAAAAATATCAATATGAATCTCAAAGAGAACAAACAACAAAGGTAAAAGGATTTCATTTCTAGGTAAGCAATCAACCGACGATCCAAGGCCGAGCATGTAGGAACGTCTCCAAACACAGGATATGTTAATGCCCCAAAGATGATTCCCCACTCGGTAGCAGCAAGACCTGCTGAAAGTGAAACTTGATTCATTTCGGCAACCAGTCTTGTCAGATACCCCGCTTGAGTCTCGATAGAATCCGCTTAAAACCTTGCAAGATTGAGAAACTCGACCAAGACGATGAACCAACCATGTAGGCGAGACACGAGCCATGTATAACTCGAGCCGAATGGAAAATGATCCACGACTTACTACGAAAAAAGCTGAACGATCACATTCGTCGACTGACCAACCCGTGTCCGGACTGAACGACCGCCTCACAACCGACCGCTCTGGTCGACATTGCCAAAAGACACCGAGCAAGATCACCATACGACCGACTAACGCGTACTCTAGAGTGCACAAATGTTCCCGTGGGTTAACTTCAAGGCAACCGACTAGCCAATAACCACCAATGTTGAAATTCAAATTGTAATACAAATGTAACATAAAATCTATACAATTAATTAAAGCATTAATGGCATTAAAAATGATTTTCATAACTGTTCTCTCCTTAATATAATTGTATAAAACATATTTCTATTGTTAAGAATATGAAAACTGATTCATTATTTTTGGGAAGTCTCGACATTTATGGAAGTTAATTGATCTTGTTACTATGTTTATTATTCTTCCTTTATTAGTTTTCTGCTGCTTGCCTGATTTACTGTCCCAGCTCTCCCACTCTTGCATTCACGAAAAAGCTCACTCTCATTTTTGTTGTTCGCGATTAAAGCAATAGCCTTTTTTGGGGTCGCACAGGTGTGTGAAGATTTTGTGATTGAAGTTAATTGCAGGGCTGCTCCCATTTTGAGGCTTTTTCAGTGTGGATATCGACTAGAGAGAGAGAGGGGGAGAGAGAGAGAGAGGAAGTGAGTGACTCTTTTCTTGTAAGTTGAGGTGATCGACGGTATAATTCTCAAAGCAATAAAATTCTCTGCAACTCCGTAGATGTAGGTAATTTACCGAACCACATAAATTTGTGTGCCTGTTTGTTGTCAGTTTTGCGATTTTCTCGTTTCAATTTTTTGTTTTATTATCGTCATTTTTTCACAACAATTGGTATCAGAGTCATAGTTTATGTCTTAGGGAAAGTGATGATTGGAGACAAAGTGAAGGTATCAGGGATCAAGAAGTTTGATGACACAAATTTTGGATATTGAAGGATGCGGGTAAAAGACTATCTCTATGATAATAAACTTCATCTTCTGTTACTAAAAAAATGACCTAAAAAGATTAATGAGACTAAATTGAATTTGTTGGATCAACAAGTTCATTGGATTATTCGATTCTGTCGAGATCCGTTGCACACAACGTCATCAAGGAGAGAACGATTGCATATCTCATGGTAGTTTTATCAGGTATGTATGAAAAACCATCAGCGAATAACAAGGTCTGTCTGATGAAAAAATTATTTAATTTGAAGATGACAGATGATACAGCTGTTACACAACATCTGAATGATTTTAATATTATCACAAATTAATTATCATCTGTCAAAATTGAATTTGATGATGAGATACATGCACTGATATTGTTGGCTTCATTGTCAAATAACTAGAAAGCCATAAGAATGGATGATAGCAATTCTGCAAGTAAATCTAAACTGAAATATGATGATATTCATGATTTGATTTTTGCTTAGGAGGTGCACAAGTCGAGTTTGACATTGAATGTTAATTCCAGAAGAGATCACAAGACAAGAACTCAAATAGAGGAAGATCAAAATCAAAGCACAAAGGCAAGGGTAAGTCAAAGCCCGATCAGCAAGCTACCTGTTGGAATTATGGAAAAGTTGAACACATAAAGAAGAACTACAAAAATCTCAAGAAGATAGAGAGTGTCAGTGCTAATGTTGTAACCAAAGAAGTGCAGGACACATTATTAATGTCAGTTCATAATGTTGTTGATGACTGAATATTGGATTCAGGGGCTTCTATACATCTTTCCACTGAGAGTTAATGCCAAATTATGTTGCAAGTGACTTTAGGAAGGTATATCTGGCAGATGGAGAACCTTTGAAAGTGGTGGGGATGAGAGACATTGATATTGCACTCCCTAACAATAGCAAATAGATTTTGCAAAAGGTCAAACACATTACTAAGTTGAAGAAAAATCTCATTTCTATTGATCAGCTCGATGAGGGTGGTCGTCCAATAGTATTCTCAGATTGCTCCTGGAAAGTTACAAAGGGGTACTAGTATTGGCCTTGGGGTAAGAAAACTGGTACACTATATATGACTACTGGTTTATTTAACAGTGTTGATACTATCGCTACAGAAAGCACAATAGATTTGTGTCATTGAAAGCTTGACACGTGAGTCAGAGGGGTCTTAAAGAACTTCAGTCGAGAAGAAAGCTACCAGAACTAAAGTCAGTGGATATCATAATGTGAGAAAGTTGTATTATGAGGAAGCAGAAGAAATTCAGTTTCTTGAAAAGTGCCAGAGGGCCAAAGATAAAAAAAAATGGAACTTGTACACACAGATGTGTGGGGGCCTTTCCCAGGGGCACCTCTTGAAGGCTCTCGTTACTATGTTATGTTCATTGATGACCGCAGAGGAAGGAATGAGCCTATTTCTTGAAGCATAAATCTGATGTATTTAATGTGTTCAAAACTTAAAAGACCATGGTTGAGACAGAGACAAACTTGAAACTGAAATGTTTAAGGTCTGATAATTGCGGTGAGTATATCAAGGAGTATTGTGCATCTCATGGAATCATAATGGAGAAGACCATTCCTGGGACACAACAACAAAATATTGTTGCGGAGCATATGAACATGATCATTAATGAGCGGGATAGAAGCATGAGATTAGACGCCGGACTACCACCAACTTTCTGGTCAGAAGCAACCAGCACTGCTGTTTATTTGATCAACTGAGGGACATTTGTTCAATTAGACTGTAAATTGTCTGAGGAGGTTTGGAGTGGGAAAGAGTTCAAATTTTCTCACCTTAAAATTTTTAACTGTCTCTCTTATATTCTTATTATTCCTGAGGCTCGGAGAAAGCTCGAGGCTAATCAAAGCAATGTTATTTATTAGCTATGAAGGCAAGACTTTTGTTTATTGTTTATAGGATGATGATGATTGGATGATCATAAGAAGCATGAATGTGATTTTCAATGAGAAGATCATGCACAAGAATAAGTCCAATATAGTTTCTAAAGTGGCACCTCAGGAATCCGAGATGCTAAGGTTCGATGATCTACTAGAGGTCACAGTGCAGGGTAGTGATGGAGGTGATGAGGAGAGTGAGACCGGAGCACCCGTTTCTATTGTTCTACAGTTCGCAGGTCAGTCAAAAATAAACATTCCCCTCAGCGTTACTCACCGACCTTCAACTAAATCATGTTGGCAGATGGTGGAGAACCACAGAGCTATGAAGAAACCTTGCAAGATGAAAATTTGAGTAAGTGAGATCTGACCATGAAAGAGGAGAAGGATTCCCTGCTAGGAAACCAGACTTGGGATTTGACAGAACTTCCACCAAGGAAGAAGACATTACATAACAATTAAGTGTACCAGGTAAAGATTGAGCATGATGACAGTAAGAGATACAATGTGAGTCTTGTTGTAAAAGACTTTCAGCAGAGGCAGGATATTGCCCATGCAGTGAGAGTTATAGACAGATACACGAGTAACCTAGGAAATGAACATTGGGAAGCAGTGAAATGGATCGTAAAATACATAAGAGGCCTTTTAGAAACCTAATTGTGTTTCTTAGGAAAGCTCTTGGAGGTAGAGGGCTATGTTGACGTTGATATGTTGACTAAGAGTGTTACCATGCTAGAAGATCAACTGAAGTTGTGCACAACTTCAGTTGATCTTCTAGCATGAGGACATGTACTTTGAGTTGCAGAGGTGGATGATATCACGTTTCAGAAAAAAAATATTATACTGCCAATGGATGGTGCGACCAGTGCACCAGTCTCCAAGTGGGAGATTTGTCAAGAATTTGGAAACTAGTCCATTGTTTTTAGGAAGTCTCGACATCTATGAAAATTAATTGATCTTGTTACTATGTTTATTTTTCTTTATTTATTAGTTTTTTGTTGTTCGCCCTATTTATTCTTCCCGTTCTCCCACTCTCGTATTCGCGAAAAAGCTCACTATCCCTGCTCTGCCCACTCTCCCATTTTTGTTGTTCGCGAGTAAGACAATAGTCTTTTTTGGGTCCGCACAAGTGTGTGAAGATTTTGCGATTGAATTTAATCGCAGGCTGCTGCTCCCGTTTTGAGGCTTTTTTGTGTGGATCTCGAGTAGAGAGAGAGGAGAAGAGAGAGAGAAATTGAGAGACTATTTTCTTGTAAGCCGACATGATCGACAGAGTAATTCTCAAAGTAATAAAATCCTCTGCAACTCCGTGGACGTATGCAATTTGCCAAGCCACATAAATATGTGTGTCTGTTTATTGTCTGTTTTGTGATTTTCTCGATCCATTTTTCATTTTATTGTCGTCGTTTTTCACAACATCTATAAGTACGAGACGAAAAAATATAAATAAATGAGCATTTTCTCTCGATTCTCTCTTTCTTCTCTCACTCACTCGACTCTAACTCTCGGACCATGATTCACAAAAAAACAAACTAGGATCCGACAACACCAAACATCAAAACACTAGCAGTAGACAAAGTCTTCCCTGCACCCAAAATCATCACCGATCCAAACATGTGGAATAGCGAACTCCCAAAATATCACCAAAATAAACCTCATAAAAAGTCTTGGAGAAAGAGAGAGAAGCAACAACATGATGCATTGCTGGAAAGAAACTTGGAATAGCAAACATCTCTAATCTCCAAATCATCAACTGTAATTAGAAATATACTATTGATCCAACAACACCAAACCAAACAATTTTTATATAACAACAACCAAAGTCTGAATAACAGAAGCAAAAAAAAAATCTACAAAGGAGTCCTAAGTTCCTGAATATTGATGTAATAAATAATGGAGTAGCTAAGCCATACAAATGAAGGAAATTGTTTAAATTCGTACAATCGAAATTGCAGTAAAAACAACATATTCTGTCAGGATTCATAACGTATAGAACCATACGGAGCCCAATGAAAATCATACTACATGGCGGTGACAGAAAAAAAAAAAAGACCCGGTAACATAGAATCATACTACATGGCGGTGACAGAAAAAAAAAAAAAAAAATAAACCCGGTAACATAAGAATATTCTCCCGTATTATTTCGCAGTATTCAAGTATTATTATATGTTATTCAGGAGATATTGTGTTCTGGGAATATTCTCGATGTTATAATAACAAAATAACACATCAATAACACTTGAAGAATAACATACAATAACACTTGAACAACACCGGAGGAATATTCTCTTGTGTTACTGGCCAGATTTTATTTTTTTTATGTCACCGCCATGTGATGTGATTTCATTAGACTCTGAATGATTTTCTACATTATGAAACCTGATAGAATAATTTTTCGAAAGATCGTGGTACGAATTTTGTCGCAACTGTTAAAGTTAATAGTTTATGAGCCAAACCCCTTAAATACGGTGCCGCAATAACATGTGATAGCAAACTTCACGCTAAGTGCGTATAATTTATAATATATATTTAAATTAAAGTAAATAATCTATAAAATTTGAATATAAGTGCTCAATTTGCTCGAGAAATCATTTTTTCCGCACTAAACAAAAAAACATTTAAATAAATTTTTATCATAAATGATGATAATTTTCTTACAAATTTAAATGGGCTATTTACATACATACCACTCAATTCTTATATATTTACATATCTACAATATATACACACACACACACGGGTGTTAAATCCCAAATTATCCTAGAGTAGGCTCTAGGGCTGGCAAAACAGCTCGTTCGCGAACAGCTCGTGTTCGACTCGTTAAGAAGCTAGTGTTAG
>NW_018164616.1:1386905-1391829 GCF_001263595.1 Phalaenopsis equestris | reverse complement strand
TTAAGTATTTTAAAAAAAATCTAATTGACTAAAAGGCTACAAAGATTTATAATCAATTAAAATATTGATTAAGAAAATAGAATAAAAATTTTTAAATTAGATTCAAATGATGTTTTAATATAAATAATAATTTTTAAATCTTGCTCAAACCCTTATCTTCTTATGGCTGCGTGATTAGGGTTGTTAAAATGACTTTATTCGTGAACAGCTAGTGTTCGGCTCGTTAAGCAAACGAGCCGAACACGAACACACCTTTTGAGCTCGAAATATAAATGAGACGAACACGGCTGAGCATGACTCGCTCGTCATGCTCAGCCGTGTTCGGCTCGTTTACACCCCTAGTAGGCTCACTCGAGAGTTATAGCGTGAAATTAAAAAAGAGGAAACTGATAGACAACAAGACAATATTAATTTTACTAAACGAGTGTATAACACTTTTATTAATAAAATTACCCCTATTTGTAATCATAGATGTCTTAAGTTTACAATTTAATTTTTATTCTACTATCCTTCATAAGTTAGAGAGTATGCCAAGTCTTTTTCCTATTCTAGAGTTGTTAATATAACTACCTCTCGAATAATTGAATAGACGGATCTCAAATGAATAGTTGTGGCCATTGGATATCATGCATGACAATATATAATAATTTTTATTTTCAGCTGTCGTTCGCCTAAGCTCTGATTGATCCTGTGGGTCGGCAATTCCACCGTCCATTTTTGTTTGATGGAATTATCGATCGATTGAACGGATGCACTGATAGTTGGTTGTTTGATGGACCTCTGTGTGAAAATATGATTGACAATGAAGAAGTTCTTTTGAACTGCTTGATCCTTTTAAGATTCATACTGACATTTTTCTTGTATACAATGAGGTAATCTTACAATATTCTGCTGCTTAATTTATATTGGAAGATATATATAAAAGGAAGAATTTTTATGAAATATATCTTATGTTAGTAAATTTGAAAAAGTGGTGTGTCTGTGTGTGTGTATAGTTCGAATCGAACCCGAGATCGAGGGGACTTATGCAGAAGTTGCTAACCAACATACCACCGGTTATAATCAAATTCAAGTGGCCTCAGGCGAGGAGCAGCATACAATATTCCAAACTCCTAATGACATATTTTACTATAGGGTCGTGCTCTTCGAATTAAAGAATGTCGGTATAAATTGAAATTTATATATTCGATATGACCATATATATATGAATTGAGGAGTATGCAAGTAAGTCTTCCAATATAAATTTGGCAGTAGAATATTTTTATTTGAGAAAATGACATTGGGCATAACTAATATAGTGATATTAACCAAGCCTTTATCATTGAATAGTAATTAGTGATTAGGCATGATTACTAGTCATCAAGCATTGGATAATTTAATGGTAAATAGATTGACAGAACAGAAGTAAATGATTTAGGAAAAATAGCATTGCATGAAAAAGTATCACCATGCAATTATTAGAAATATGAGAGAGTAAATGACACTTTATCTTGCATATTGTTTTTTGGACTTTCTTTCCCCAAAAAAGAATGCCACATTAACTAAAATTTAAGACATGAATATCAATTTGCATTATTTTTTTAGAATTAGATTTAAAAAAAAATTAAGTTTAATTTTAACAAATTTATAAATAAATTAAACATTCAGATTAGATGAAAAAAAAAATTTCCGGTAAAATGAATCTATCAACATCATAAATTTTAGGTATGTCTCATATACCATAAATGGAACAGATGCTAGAGCGGAGCGGAGCCTATGAACGGAGTGGAGCGGAATGATCTGTCCAATCGGGGGGAGTTTCATTATGTGGGTTGGGGGTGCGAGGGCAACACTCTGCGGTTCAGTATAGAGGTAATTTAAGTAATTACATATTGTACTATAGAATTATATATATGTCATGTTTGTAACCATAGGTGAGTCTTTGAGACTCCGAGATTCTGATTCTTGTATTTTGTACTCTTTTCTGAATATTGAAAGGAAATCGTCGCTCTGCTCCCGAGGGTATAGACATCTTTGTCGAACATCGTAAATCTCGGTGTTCTTCTGGATTTGTGTCAATTCCTAGTTTTTCTTCTCCATAATTTCTCAATAAGTTGTATCAGAGCGAGGTTCGAGGGCAAAAAAAGAAAAATTTGGGCTGCGTAGGAATAAAGAAGAATTTGTTATGTATGGCTCATATACCATCAATGGGACAGATGCTGGAGAAAAGCGGAATAAGTTGTATCAGAGCGAGGTTCGAGGGCAAAAAAGAAAAATTTGGGCTGCGCAGGAATAAAGAAGAATTTGTTATGTATGACTCATATATCATCAATGGGACAGATGCTGGAGAAGAGAGGGGCCCACGAGCTGAGTGGAGCAGAATGATCTGTCCAATTAGGGGAGTTTCATTATGTGGGTTGGGGGTGCAGGGGCAATTCCACGCGGTTTGGTACAGAGATAATTTAAATAATTACATATTGTACTATAGAGATATATATATGTCATGTTTGTAACCTTAGGTGAGTCTCTGAGACTCATAGATTCTGAATCTTGTATTATGTGCTCTTTTCTTAATATTGAAAAGAAGTCATCGCTCTGCTCCTGAGGATATAAGCATCTTTGCCGAACCTCGTAAATCTCCGTGTATTCTTCTGGATTTGTGTCGATATCTAACTTTTCTTCGCCCTAATTTCTCAACAGTAAATTCATACAACATTTTAAAAGTATGTTTTTAATTACCAAAACTTTACTCCCAAAACTAAGAAAAAACTCATATTTTCTATATGAAGATGATCTAGACACTCAAAAATGATAGAGCTTGAAGATTTAAGAAACTTTAAAACCCCGCTTTATATGTTCGATTACGATGATCATCACTAACAATCCTCATCACACAACTCATGTCATTTGACATTGCTCGCCAGTTATAATAAAAGCACACCGCGCAATTGTTTTCTTTCGTTCAGTATCGACTAGCCACCATCATCTTTTCATTTTACAACATTTTTAGCTGCAACCTTAAAGAAAGATGCTTTTTTTATGCACTAATTTTTTCTAGGGAAGAGTTGTCCGTATAGAAATTGTAGTGTATTCGATATAATAATTTTTTTTTATTTGCATTAAGTTTGTAATTTTCATGAAAAACTATGATGTAAAGTTATCTTTTCACCATCACAAATTTTATTGCACTCAAATTTAATTATAAGATCTTATTTAGTTATTTTAACATTTTTGTTTGTATATTTTACATATTATTCATATAAAATTTGTGAGACATAAAATAAAAATACATGATAATAAGTATTTCTTTCAATCTTGTTTTGTGACGGAAAATTCGTGACGATATAGTGATTATTTAGCGTCTTACCATTATATAAAGATTCATGACACACAAATAATAAAAATTAGCAAGAGGATACATTGAGAATTTTTATGTGAAAAAAAGCCCTAAAAAGGGGGAAAAAATGATGGGCTCTAGCCTATGGAGAGTAATCTACTATGTAATTATAAGTTCATAGGTCATCTACTTTTCTCTTAAATTATTAAAATGGAAAAAAAGCTCATAATCAATGGTGTGCAATAGTAGTTCAAATAAAATAATCATAATTGATTTATAAATGACGTGGTTGATCATGGAGGTTGTAATCAGTGGCTGCAATAATGTCAGTTAGCTACAAAGGTTGTAGTAGTGACAATTGGCCATAGATGTCGTAGGGGGCCCTTAAAATAACATCAGTTAACTACAGAGGTTGTAATAGGAAGTTATATTAGTGTCAATTGGTCACAAAGGTCGTTGTCGGTGACTGTAATAACGTTAGTTGGCCACATAGGTAGCAATAAAAAGATGTAATAGCAACAATTGGCAGCATAGATCATAATTGATGACTGAAATAACATCAGTTGATCATAGAGGACGTAGTAAGAACCAGTTGTAATATCTAGCCACATAGGTCGTAGTTGGTAGCTGTAAGAGAATTGGTAAGATACAGAAGCTATTGTGTGACTTTATAGTAGTAACTGCCCATAAAGGTTGTGGTTAGTAGATTTAAGAACATCCGTTGGCTATAAGGACCACAGTAGGAAGCTACAGTTGTAATTGACCACATAGGTCATATTTGGTAGCCGCAAAAGCATTATTCAGACATAGAGACCATAGTGGGAAGCTATTGTAGTAATTGGTCACATAGGATGTAGTTGGTGTCACCAAGACCGTCAGTCAGCCATAGAGGCCATTGTGGGAAGCTGCAGTAGTAACTAGACACAGGCCATAGCTGGTCGTTGCAAGAGTGTCAGTTGACCACAAAGGCCATAGTGGGAAGTTGTAATAGTAATTGACCTAAAGCCATGGTTGGTAGTTGCAATGGCATCAGTTGACCATAGAGATCGTAGTGAGAAGTTGTAGTAGTAACTGAAAATATAAGTAATAGTTGATAGCTGCAAGAACGTCAGTCGTCATATAGATCGTAGTGAGAAGTTGTAGTACTAACCAACCATGTAGATCATATCTTAAAACCCAATAGGTGTTAGCCACATAGGCCATAATTGGTCACATAGGTTGTAGTAGAAACTTTCAGTAACAATTGGCCACATAAGCCATACTTGGTAGTTGGAAGTAGTGTTAGTTGACCACAGAGGTCGTAGTGGAAAGCTGCAGTAGTAGTTGATCACACAAGTCGTAATTATTAGCTACAAGAGTGTCAGTTGTCCACATGGGCTGCAACGGAAAGATGCTTAGTAACTTACCACATATGTTGTAGTTGTTCGCATAAGTCGTAGTTGGCAGATGCAGTAATAGTTAGTCACTAGACCGTAACTGGTTGCATAAGTTGTAGTTGGTAGTTATAATAATGTCAGTTGCCCATTAGGGCTATAATGGGAAGCTGGTGTAGTAACTGACCATAGAGCTATAGGTGTAGCCGCAAGAGTGTCTGGTGGCTACAAAGGG
>NW_018164616.1:1385741-1386503 GCF_001263595.1 Phalaenopsis equestris | reverse complement strand
GCTTGCGGGTGTTGGTCAATGGTGGTCGACGGCTATGGAGGTCGTAAGTTACTGTCATGTCCAATTTAAAACATCATTAGAATTTAACTACCCTAGTCTATGAGGGATGGCATTTTGGTTATTTTACAAATAACTCTTGTAAGCATCTAATCGGACTACCCATATTAATCCTTGTAATCCTAGGCTTATTTCATCAATCTTAGGCTTGACTGATTTCTCTCGTCGAGACATTCAATTTGAATATAAATATGTTTAATTTGGAACTCCATTGACCGTACAATTGACGAACCAAAACCTCCACAAATATTTTAATGGCTTAATTGAATACAGATCGAATCAATTTTGACATCATCCGGTTCAACTTGCCGGGACAATAAGCTTGACTATAAACTTACTGACATTGAGGCCCACGATAATCTTGAATTTGAATCTGAAATATTTCACACCAAAAAATACCTCGAGAATGTCATATGATAAAAATTTTCTAAATCATGCATCAAATCTAAATAAATAAAAGTGTCACTTCAAGTACAACCTTTGTTGAGCATGAAAATTTACAAAAAAAAAAAAAAATTGATTGAAAAGGTGCAAGGTTCAACTAAAAGTTATCTAAACCAAGTCAAATTTGAACGGGTTACTTGGACTTGCTACCGCTTCCCCCGCTACTGTGAAACATAGATGGATACAATAAAACAAATAATGCGATATGATCAGACACAATGACATGAGATTAGGGTTGTAAACGAGCCGAGCTTGAGCGAG
>NW_018164616.1:1377240-1385641 GCF_001263595.1 Phalaenopsis equestris | reverse complement strand
TTTAGATTCACATTTTTGACAAGACAATACTTTATATTTTGGCTTCGTTGTTACTCAAAACGCTATATAATAATGCCGCATTGTTGCACTATCTAGAGCATAGATTGGGGTACTTGTTAACGCTGGTTTTACCCATCAATTTCCTAATCCTAACGAGAGTTGGCTCAACCGAATGTGGATAGAGCCAAAGAAAGTTGGTTGAAATGACTGTTAAGTTATGTGCTAAACATCATCTTTTTAACCCGAAATCTCCATTTGCAAATGAGTGAAAAACTATTTTGATGGTGTTGATTCCACTATTAGCTTCCTATCATTAATGTATCATATCCACTCCCGCAAATAGTTTAACCAAACAATTTAATTATTGCATGCCAGCAAATTTACGGATAGAGTGATAATTTAATGTCTTAGGGGTCGTTTGGGTTTGCTAAAAATGAAATACAATGTAAAATATTTGCAGAGTACGTTATTATAATGTATTTGAAATATTTTATGGTTGTTTGGTTCACTGTAAATAAATTGCGGAACTTTATGTTTTTCTTTTGTTTCGTTTGAATTATATTGAAAATAGTGTTAGAATTTATTTGGGAGGCAGGCAGTAGGGCAACCCGGGGGGGGAGGGGCGCTGGCAACAGCCGACGGCGAGCGGTGTGGGTGGTGATGGGCGAAAATTTGTCGATAGTACTTTACAAAGTAATTCAAATTTGGTCAAATCTGTCTGATTCTAAATTCAGTGAAAATGAACTAATGAGTGAACTTTAAATTAATTGAATATATTATATTTGCACTTTTTCATACAAAATACATAATTTCCTCAAATTCCTGTAAATGAATTATACCACACCACAAATATTTCCAACCTAACAACTCCTTAGTGTTGCACGGAAATCCAACAAACACATATAAAAGAAAAATAGCGGGATGAGGCTAAGATTTTGTATGAAAAAAATCTAGAAAGAGAAAAATGAGGTCTGACACAATCAAAGTAATCAAATCTATGTTTGTAAGTATAGAGATACGCCCTTCTCTCATGAAATAGAACGAGATTACAATTGCACATTGAAAACTAAATTGTCTTTCTATAGCTCAAAATATACAAGTGTCACAAAATTAAAGAACAACTGAAATCTATCTATAACCGTTATAAGCAGTGTTTGCCGACAGCCGACAATCGACAGTGGACGATGACTAGAGGTTATGGAGGTCACTCATCGAGTCTTCTCTCCATAGCAGACGCTCGAATCTCACTAATATTTCTCTTCTTCTCCCCTCATATCTACTCTCGTAAATAGTTTTGACAGATATTATAATTATTGCATGCCACAAAATTCGCACGTAGAGTGATAATTTAATGTTGTATTGTTGCATTAAAATCCAGCACACACATAGATAAATGAAAATAGCGGATGTGAAACTAAGATTTTTACGTAGAAAAATTCTAGAAAGAGAAAAAACAACGAAGTCTAACCCAGTTGATGTGATCAACTCTATGTTTGTAAGTGTATAGTTACGCCCTTCTTTTCATGATAGAGAACAAGGTCACAATTGCACAATGAAAACTACACTTGTCTTTCTATAGCACAAAAAATATAAGTGTCAAAAAATTCAAAAATATCCGAAGTCTAGCTACAACGTTTATAAGCAATCATCGCCGACAACTGGTAATCGACAAGTGGTGATGGCAAGTGGTGGCCTGCGTCTATGGAGGTCGCTGTGGACGGTGCTGGAGATTATGGAGGTCACTCACCGAGTTTTCTCTCCAAAATAGGCCCTGAAATTTCACTCATCTTTCTCTTCTCCCCTCCCCCCAAGTGAAAATCGTGGTCTATTTATAGTTTATTGAGAATGGGCATTTTAGTCTTTTAATAAATAACTTTCCTAACCACCTAATCGAATGGTCCAAGCTGACCTCCCTTGATCATAGATGGTTTTTAAGTATTTGTGTGTCTTAATGACCTTGAAATTGAGTGATCTTAGACTCAATGAATTCCTCTCGTTGAGACGCTTGATTTGATTATAAAGAACATAAAATTCAATTCTATATAGATTCATATTTTTGCATGGGCTATAGATAATGGAGAAAATATATGCATATAATAGCTATCATAGGAATAAAATTTATAGAATAGCAAAAGTAGCCTACCAACAAAAAAGTTCGGTTGGTGATATTGACACTGACTAAAGAGAGTTTACAATTGTTTACATTTATAAAAAGATTTCTAGGTTAAATAAGCACTTTGTCTCTTTTTTTATGACTTTTTATCTAAAATAGTATGCTTCATCTTAGTTAGTCGGTTATGGAGGCAACTACCAAGGTCCTCACCTATCATCAAGTTTTGTATCTCAAGTGGCAGATAAGATTAGAGAGAATAATCTTAAATGATTTGGTCACATTAAACGTCAACTATCTGATGATCCAGTTAAGAGAGTAGATGTTTTAGATTTGACTTTAGCTGAGAAAAGTAGAGATAAACCTAAAAAGACTAGGACATGTATGAGAAAATGATTTTAATTTATTAGAATTAAATGAAAATATGACACTCAATATGACTCAAAGAAGAAAAATGATTCATTTAACCGACTCCAATTAATGGGATAAAAGCTTATTGTTACTGTTGTTGTTGTTGTTGTTGTTATTGTTGTAACTAGATCGTTGTTGTTATTGTTGTTGTTGTTGTTGTAACTAGATTGGGTTTTCATCTTAAACTCATCTTTTTTTTAGATGAGACTCCATATTTTTTTAACAAGAAAATTCTGATTATATTTTCCTTCTAAAGAATAAAAATAAACGATAAACTTTGAACTAGCTTTATGTAAACAACCCATCGGAAATAACGCCCAAACAGTAGCAATGGTGACTAATAAGCAAAAACAACTACTAAAATCGACTATTTATAGCAAAACCTTTAATTATACATCAAACTACTAGTCCAGAAAAGAAATTCACACCTCAGTTGCATAATATTCCAAATGCGTGTTCTTATCCGTAAATAACAGCACATTAATCCAACAACCTGCACTTTTGAAAAAAAAAAATATTAATAATAACATCAGAATTCAAGCCTGCAATCTAAATGAACTCACCTGCTTGAAATGATTCATTAATTTGATAAAGTTTTACCAGACAAGTCTGCGCTAGCTATTCTATCTCCATGGATTCAGTCCATCCAAGACCTGGTCTCCTTTTCTCCCCCTGAGGCTCTTCAAAATCCCGAGCATCAAGAAGAGAAGCTTCAAAATCAGTCGAGTCTGCTGCAACTGGAAGGAAGCTTCCAATATCATCTCGGGCTCCGAATCCTCCTGCACGAGCAACATCATCAGCACTTATGGTGGCTTCCATGTTCACATCCCCGCAGGCATCCTTAGCTTTACAGTTTGAACATGCTTCATTGACCTCAGTTTTAGAGGAGCTATCATATTTGCGGAGATTATCAGGCATGGGATTTTCTACAGCAGTTTCAGGGTTTTTCTTCTGTTCCTTATTTGTTGTTGCCTTTTGATTCATATTCTCCATAGAAGTTCTTAGTCTGTTATTGGAAAAGCAGACGACAAGATTCTCAAATGCATAAGAATATATAAGGAAATTTACATACGAAGCACACAATTCTTATGTCTTTACATCTCACAACTAAACTTTCAAATTTACATACATAACAATTTGGTGCTTTAAATTTATGCATGAAAATACGTATTTCTCATTGAAAAAGTAGTAATTGCACTAATTCTGATGCAATATTAAAGATTTCAGTGCTGTCTGTGAACAAAAAAGTTTAGGTGTGAGATATGTAAATACATTAGAATTGAATTGTGTGCCATGTATGTAAATGCTCCAAAAATATATCGAAAAAGTGATCAGGCAGCGTAAATGTTCAAAATAAAATTTCGTCGATTTTCAGTGCAGCAGTGTGGTTTGAAAATGTAAATTTAACAGAAAAAAGCCTGCTCCAAGGTGCCAATCAGTATGATGAACAATTTGATGTAATGCGAATAATATATACACAGTTTAGTTAACTCACAAAGAAGATGCACAAAAGAAAACCTACTAAGAAGCAATTCAGTAGAGCAGGAGAAAGATAGATGGAAAGCCTCTTAATTGAAAAAACGGAAAATGTCGTCTCTACGATAGAGCAGGGGGAAGGGGGAAGAAATGTGGTCTAAGGGGGTAGAGATATAAAAGGGAAGTTTTCTAGTGTATCTAGAATTCAAGTTAAAGTTTAACAAAATATTGGTGTACATATAATTTATGTTTTTATATGATTCATTGCAAATCTATTTTCATTCATTGCAAATATTTATTCCAAATCAATTTGCTTTTTTCCTCATAATTTTAGCATTTTAAAATTAAAATAATAATAAATTCATGAAAAACATCAGGCATACTTGGTTTTCATATCTACACATTTTCTGTAATGTTAATTGGATATCATCAATATAATTCCACATTTGGATGCTACTTTGTACAGTTTGATCTCAAATCAAAAGAGATTATTGGTCACATTGAAGTTAAATATGATGTAAAGCTACAGGAAAGTTTGAGATGCAAGGGAGAAGACAATCAAGTTAAGATTCAATAGATAGAGGGAGTTACTTAATTCTTCATATAAGTTAGCATAAGCTATATGTTGGTACATGAGATTTAATTTATTCAATTTAGTTATGGGCGCAAATAACTTGGATGTGATTTCTAGGTAGAATAAATGGTGCAGCGGAAAATTGGTTCCTATGGCTAACCAAAACTAAGAACATATTATCTTGGACAAATTTCTCATTGCAGTTGAAACACTTCCTAGCCCGTCAAAATACAAAGACTTATGGGGTGAATTGGCCAAATTCTTACAGGCAACAATCGTTGAATTACAACTACAATTCAAGATACTTTCCAATCAAATTATCAGCATTGACAAATTATTCCTGCCAAGTCCAAATCTAGCTTGAAAATGAACACCTGGAAAACACAAAAGTCCTGTGAAAGCTAAACAAACTCCCTCCATTTCTCTACAACAAACCGAGATAAGCAACAAAATTGCTGAAATTTACTTGTACACATGCAAGACAGACACTTCTTTGTTTTACCGTTATTAGGTGCAAACATAGCTCTGATATCCAATGACTACAACCACTCGTTAATATTATTACAGATTACACCTCCCTGCCATGTCTTTTAATGTATAAAGACAAAAAAAACCTTCTAGCCAACTTGTGAAAATTTCTTCCCAAAGATCTATAGCTTCCTATTTCAAGCTCGCCCCCATAACAACCAAATAAACTTTACTTCTTGAATCTACGCCTCTCTATTATGGCATATTACACGCAATCCTTCAGGTACGTGCCTATTTTTTTCATGAACTGATCTCACTGCCAAAAATCTGTTCTATGGACCACCAAATTCAATTGCAGCCCAATAAAGCACCTATAAATATCCACTAATACCACTACCCTTGTTAAAAAAAGACAGCCATCCAAAAATTGGTCCAAGAAATGTCGTTGTTTCCTCACATAACTTGTAAAGCATAGTAGAAGTAAGACCAACTAGTACGAGTTTAGAATAGTACTTAAGATATTATGTTATGGTAACCCAACAACTTCGAAAAAATATTCATATAATATGTCATTGCAGTCTTTCGTCGACATGTCGCCCATCCAAGCTTTTTATGTTCTTCAACCATCACCTACTAAACTGTATATTGGCAGGGCAAGGGCAACCGCTAAAGATGAAGCCCATACACGGTTCCAAAAATATGTTGATGTCTTTCAACTCCTCTGTTTCATCTTACAACAAGTATGAAATAGAATAAATCAACAAGCTGACAAAGACAGTCGTGATATTCAGTTCACTGAAAACGATCTTGTTCTAGTCGAACTTCAACTTTACCATCAGCTAATTTAGGAGAATGCTTCAAGGTATTAGAAAGGATCAACTTTGTTGCCAGTCAATTGGATTTACCTGCTCACAATCAAGTCCATCGAGCCTTTCACATATCCCTCTTAAAGTACAAACATGACCCTAGCTTATAACCTCAGCCTCAACCTATATGGTGAGATACATGGCTAAGCTCCTCAATCCTGAAGCCCAAGCATATTTTGCAGTCACGTTAGCTACTCAAAGGCAATACCACCACCACCACACTAATCAAGCAAGTGGACTAGTTACCATACTTTACTTATGAGGTACAACATAAGATTATGTGAGGCAATTAACCCTCTCTAGAAGCTTCACTCCCTTTCTTACCTGAAGGTATGTATGGACTATTTTCCTATGGCGAGTTAATGGATTGCTATCAGAGTTTTCTCTCTTGCTCTCCTCTTTGCATCTTCTTCTAAGTTTCCCTATTTTTCTCCACTGTCTTCATGGTATTAGAGCCTTGAACTCAAGCCTATTCAAGCTTCTCCTCCATCACTGAATAGTTATGCCAACCAACCCCTCGATCTCCAATTAGGGACCGGACTGCATCTACAAATGAAGTACCATTCAGCACCATCAAAGGAGATGTCTATCTCACAAATCTCAGAAAACTTCAATCAATCAATAATGGAGCTGAATATCCCAATTTCTATCCCACCCTTTGTCAAATTTCTAATGAGTAATCTCAAACACCTTACCCAAAACTCTCTCTCGAATGAAAATTAACAAATATGGAAGGCTTAATTTCTGAAGGTGTTCACTGCAAATGGGTAGCTAGGGCTTTTGGATGGAAGCTTCCCTTGCCCACCGCAATTTATCGAAACCTCGGCTGACCTACAGTTTTGCAATCCACAATATACCTCTTGGAATTTAGTAGATCAGAACCTTACAACAACACTTTACTCTATCATCTCTACACTGATCCTTCCCTATGTGTTGTATCGTTCAACTACCGTTGAGATTTGGTATGTCATTGCTAAACGATTGCAACCAACAAGTCGTTCAAGACTCATCTAATTGAAGAATGCTCTTCACACTCTCTCAATGAACAGTCAAACAATGACACAATACCTATCAAGTGTCAAATCCCTAGTAGATAACATCATCGCTGCAGGAAAAAATTGGATACAGAAGTTATAATTCTCTATACACACAATGCCTCCATACATGTCCTGGACGTGTTGGCGCAGTCCATTTTGTCGTCGGAGGTCTTCCGAAGAAGTTCGCATTTTCACCCGTCATTTAGGCTCAATTTAAGTCCGATTTTGTGCAATTTAGTGAATTTTGTGCATTTTGTGTGCGTATGCGATGACAAAGTCATGAAGTGATTTTCCTAGGGCTCGAAATCCTATTGGGAACTTCTCTCTGAGTCTCCACACAATAGCCCTTAACCGTTCGTCCATCAGACGATGATTTTGAGACTATAAATGCTAGACATCACAGGAAAATAGGAAATGGTTGGAAGTTCTAAAAAGGGTGGGTCCCAATTCTAGTTTTCTAAGATGGTCAATAGTAACTCCTAGAGCTAGACCTTAGAATCTTAAGAAAAAGAGTAATGACCTCAAAATGAGGTCAACAATATCCAACAGTCATCCTAGCTTAGATAGGAATAAATACATCTATATGTAATAGTTGTAGTTGCAACAAAAGTCATAGCCAACCATTTTTATTTCCTTCTTTGCATACACATCTTTTATATTTACTACAATTCGATGTATGGGGTCCAACCCAAAAGTAACTTCTCAAAGCTATAAATATTAATTAATTCTTATTGATGATCTCATGCTTTTGTTGGGTGTTTCCTATGCGAAGCAAAGCTGAAACAGCTGATAAAGGTATTAATTTCATTAAAATGTTTCACACTCAATTTAATATGCTTATTTGTATAATTCGATCTGGTGGGCACAGGGGGGTATACAAATCATAAACTTCACAACTTTCTCACGCATCACGACATTCTCCACCAATTCTCATGTCCCCACACTCCTGAACAAAATAGGGTAGCATAACGAAAACATAGGCACCTCATTGAAACCATGCAAACTCTCCTTCAAGATGCCTCACTCCCTCTCAAACTCTGGGTTGACACAATTCGTGCGGCATCCTATCTTATAAATAGAACAACCTCTAAAAACACCCACTTTAAGAGTGTGTTTGTTTCAGTTTCAGCCCGCTTTTGGAACCAATTTCTCGAACAGGCTGCTTGATTCGCGCTTCGCAAGCACCACATTACAAACCTGCGGCCCGAGGTTCTTCTCCCTTGCGAAAGTGATCGACAGGCAGTTTCCTGCAGTGAAGTCCCGTGTCCCGCGTTGAATTCCCTGTTTTACCCTCATGGGCGTGAGCGTTGGCGTGAAAATCATGTTATACTTACTATAAAACAACAAGATTTTTTCTTGGCATCAAAATCATGTTTTACATATGTAGTTTTTATATAAAGTAGCTTTTGAATTACACTAATATATAAAATAGCTTTTGAATATATATATATATATATAT
>NW_018164616.1:1374242-1377133 GCF_001263595.1 Phalaenopsis equestris | reverse complement strand
ATATATATATATATTTCAAGGGCTAATAAAGCATGTTTAACTTTGTAATAATTGAAAAATATGAGGGATTTTTTTCTCTTTAATCTTATTTAGAAAAGAGAAATTATATTTATTTTAAAATCCATGGGGGTATTTTAGACATTTATCTACAGCAGCTCTTTGAAAGCTGAATTTTTCAAACATGTCAACTACTTCTGAAACATTAATTTTCAAACAACAGATTTTTCATAGCAATTTTTGAACTGAGATTTTATACAGCCACAGTTGAAACAAACGCACCCTAAATCTCTCTATCAACTTCTCTACAACCATCCACCTAACTACCCCCACCTCAGAGTTTTCGGCTGTCTCTGCTATCCATGGCTACGACCACATACACCATAATTAGCGCCCTGTCTACCTTGGATACTCTCCCGACCATAAGTGATATAGGTGCTACCAACCCAACTCCGACAAACTCTTTATCTCTCTCCATGTATCTGTTGACAAAAATGTTTTTCCATATCAATCTTTTCCAACCACGCAACCTCTTCCACCATTACCAAACACTTAAACAAACCCTCTCCTACTTGTTCCCCCACAAATAACTCCACCAGCGCCAACCCCCCATATCCCAAAACCATACGAGCTCCCCCACCCAAACCTCTGAATCCACCCCACCCCATGGTCACCAATAACACACCGGACACCTAAAACATGTCACTAAGCTCAATCTCCTAAATCAACTCAAACTCTCACTAGATCCTACTACATGCACACAACCTACTAAGCATTGTCACTAGAGGACTGCTATGAATGAGGAGTTATTTGCTCTTCGAGCACAGGGCACGTGGGTGTTGGTTCCACCTCCACCGAATCAGTCGATCCTCAGGTGTAGATGGACTTATTGCACTAAAAACAATTATGATGGTATAGTGGCAAGACATAAAGTCTGTCTTGTGGTGCAAGTATACAATAAAGAAATGGAGTGAACTGCTATGAGACATTAGCCCCGTGGCTAAGATGACGACACTCCGAGTGCTCTTTATGGTTGCTTATCACAACAACTAACCGATCCTACAATTCGACAACTCAAACACATTCCTTCATGGCACGCTACTTGAAACTGTCTATATCAAACAACCACCGAGCTACATTGATTCTCAATCCCCAAATCACATATGTCTACTCAAAAGGGCTTTATATGGAGTTAAACGCTCATCCAGACAATGGTTTGTAACAATGTCTACCATCTTCATCAACGAAGGTTTCCAAATCAACAAGATGAACCCGTCTCTCCTCCTCTTGTATAACACTAACCCACTTATATATGTCATTCTCTATGTTGATGATGTCCTCATTAAAGGGCAAAATATGACAACAACTGAAGCTCTTACTACCTGCCTAAGCTCTAAATTTAAAATCAAACACCTTGGACCCGTCTCTCGATTCCTTGGCATTGATGTTACACGACAAGATGACTCTTCATTCTTAGAATAGCAAAGCTACCTCACTCAACTCATCCAATCTGACATGCTCAGTTGCAAAGCTGTGCGACACCATTGCCAAGCAAGCGAGAAGGCAGCCCTTCTAACTCACGCTGAATTTTGCCAACTTACCAGAGCACTCCAATATTTGACCATCACACATCTAGATACCTCATTTGTGGTAAATCATTTGTTTTAACACATGCATCATCCAACAATTTACCACAACCAACTCCTATAAAAGATAACCAAACCAAGTGAACTCACACTCCACACCAATAAGGACACTGATTGGGCAGATGATTCAGCAAACCGTCGATCGACTACAAGATATTAGACATTCTTAGGTACCATTCCCACATCATGGGTAGTCAAAAAGCAGCATACAGTTGCTCGCTCCTCCACTAAAGTCCAGCATTGCGCGCTAGCGGCAACGACATCCGATATACTATGGCTACAACATCTTCTTGAGGAATTTAGAGCTCCACAACAAGATCCCATGAAAATCTCATGTAAAAATCTCTCAACAATGGCCATTGCCACGAACCCAGTAATTCAGGCTCGCACCAAGCACATCGAGATTGAGTACTACTTCATCTGCGACCAAATACAATCCAACCTTCTTCAAATTCACTACATCAACACTCAAGATCAATAAGCGGATATCTTTACTAAACCATTGCCGAAAAAGAAGTTTAAATTTTTGCAATCCAAGCTTTAAGTTTATTTCAAACTCCATCAGCTTGAAGGGGCTAATAAAGCAAGTGGACTAGGTTACCATATTTTACTTATGTGGTAAAATATAAGAGTATGTGAGGTACTTAACATTCGCTAAAAGCTTCACTCACTTTCTTACCTGAAGGAATGTATGGATTGTTTTCCTATGGTGAATTAATGGATTCCTATCAGATTTTTTTCTCTTGCTCTCCTCTTTGCATCTTCTTCAAAGTTTCCTTATTTTTCTCCACTTTCTTCACACACAATGCCACATTTAATGGAAAAACTTTTTAACTGCTAACTCCATCTGAATCTCTGATGAGGAGTTATGTGAAATCTAAACCAACTTTGTCCTTGAGGACAACGATGTTCATCCACAAAGGATGGGAACTAATAAGAAAATCATCGACGATAATAAACCAACCCAATCTAACCTACCACAAAAGCCTTAAGAGTGTAGAACATTGGGGTGGCTGATAGGTTACTCCATTGACAGCGACAAGTAATAAGGGTACAACAACAAAAAAAGCCTTAATCCCAACTACGTGGGGTCGACTACATGAATCTTTTTTCTCCATTGCGTCCAATTTAGTGTCATATTTTCATTTAGTTCTAACAAATTAAGATCATTTTTTATACAATAAGCCCAAGTTTTCCTAGGTCTACCTCTGCCTTTCTTAACATAAATCGAATCTAAAACATCTACTC
>NW_018164616.1:1370173-1374195 GCF_001263595.1 Phalaenopsis equestris | reverse complement strand
GGCTTAAGAGGACCAACCCATCTAAGATGACTTTCCCTAATTTTGTCCGTCACAGGAACTACACCAACCATATCACGGATATATTCATTTCGCATTTTGTCTCTAAGTGTAAAGCCACTCATCCACCTAATCATTCTCATCTCGACAACACTTAACTTAGTATTATGATTCTCTTTTAAAGTCCAACATTCAGCGCCATAGAGCATTGCACCGTCTTATAAAATTTTCCTTTCAGTCTAAGCGGTACTTTTCTATCACATAAAAGGCCCGAAGCATTCCTCCACTTTAACCAACCAACTTTAATTCTACTATTGACATCCCCATCTATAACACCATCGTTTTGAACAACAGACCCGAGATATCTAAATAGTTCACACCTTTTAATAATTTGATCACCCAAAGTTACACTTCTGACACTAGAGCTAGTACTACTAAAATTACATTCCATGTATTCAGTTTTAGTTATACTCAAAAGAAGGCCTTTAGACTCCAATGTAAATCTCCATAATTTAAGTTTTTCCTGGGTTTTTTCTCTTGTCTTATCCACTAGAAGTATATCATCAGCAAAAAACATATATCAAGTTACATTCTCCTGTAAATGCCCAATAAGACCATCCACAACTAAAGCAAAAAGATATGGGCTTAAGGTTGATCACTAATGTAATCCAACAGAAATAAGAAAATATTTGGTCAAACCTCCTTCAGTTCGAACACAAGTAACAGCTCTAGTATACATATCTTTAATGATTTGAATATAAGGCATATCAACACTTTTTTTCTCAAGAACTGTCTAAAGAATATCTCTTGGAACCTTATCGTAAGCTTTTTCTAAATCAATAAAAATCAAATGTAGATTCTTCTGATTTTGTCTGAACTTCTCCATCAAACCTCTCAATAAATGTATAGCCTCCATAGTAGACTTGCCCAGCATAAATTTAAATTGATTATGAGGTATCTTTGTAATATGTCTTAACCTATGTTCAATTACCCTTTCAATTACCCTCTCCCATAATATAATTTTAAAGTATGAATATTAACTTAATTCCTCTATAATTTGCACACTCTTGTGCATCCCCTTTATTCTTAAAAATGGGGACCAAATTACTCTTCCTCCACTCCTCAACCATTTTTTTTAGTTTTTAAAATAATATTAAAGAGTTTAGTAAACCAAGAAACTCCCAAATCTCCTAAATATTTCCATACTTTAATTAGGATATCATCAGGTCTTCCAGACTTTCCACCATTGGTTTCCTTTAAAGCCTCATCAACTTCTTTTTTACTAATATGACGATAAAAATGAAACGTTTTATTATTATTCATGATATTAAAATCACTAAGGTCGATCGTATTTTTAGAAACTTCATTAAAAAATTTATCAAAATAACTCATCCGCCTGTGTTGAATATCTTTTTCTAAGAAAAACACTTTTTGAATACACATTACTTAAGTTAAATCTTTACTTTTCTTTTCTCTTTGTATGGCTAGTTTATACATATATTTTTCACCCTCCTAAATAGCTAATTCTTTAGTATCTAATCTATTATAAAGATTATTAAAAACAAAATTTTTAGCGTCACATATTATTCTTTTATACTCCATGCAGGTCGTTTGATATTTTTCCCAATTCTCTAAACTTTTACATTTAAACCAATTTTTTTAACATAACTTCTTATATTTTATATTTTCCTGCACATTATTATTCCACCACCAACAAGTAATATGGGTAATAAAAAAAATTATCTATAGTTGAGTGACTTAGTTAAAACTTGGGACACTTATCCTTATTTTATTAGACATTCTATCAAGGTTGCTACAAGAGTTGGACACTTGGCTGCATCTTTTGATAGCAATAATTAGGTCATAAGAAATCAGGTAAGAAAAAAGGAAATGAATATCGTCAATCTTTTCTTACTATATTACTTTCTCCCTTATATTCTTCTCTCCTATAAAATTTTCTCGTCAAGCCTCCATCTACTGGCTTTTCCTTTCCTGAAGTCTCTTGTAAATTCAAAAAACGCCAACTACCACCTATCAAATAAAGACAACTAGTCCTGCATATAAGTCTAGGTTTGTCAAAACTTATTATTATTATTAGAGCTTATCATAAAACCTTGATAACCTTGATATTCCAAAGAAAAAAGTTTGCTATGAAATTGCAGCATACAAATTAGGTATCACCCTTATAAGATTTATTAAAATTCTTAGTTGATCAAGAATAAACTTTATATAAAGCATGACATTTGAGGCACTTAAAAAAGATCAGCCCAAGAATACATGAACCATTAAACTAGAGCATGAATGGGCCTAATCCATCTGAAATAGTATGCCTCTATTCCAATTTATTCAAGCGAACGTTTACTCACACTTATGCCGCTCACTGAGCCAAAGATATCGTCATTTTTACCAAATGCTACATGAAGAGTCCATCGTCTATAGCCACTTTCCACATTTATAGTTAGCAAATGCCATTAATTCTAACATACAAGTACCATTATCACAATTTTTAGGCCTAATAAAGCCACTAAACTCAGGTTCATATTAAAGCTGCTTAGAGTAGTTTGTAACCACCTTCTGCATCTAACACCAATGCCCACTATCAGTCCATTAATTGTAGCCTATAGAGGTTACACCACCTTTAAGCATGCTACAACCACCACCCTTAGGTTTAGTGTTCTTTAGTCCTGCTCCTAGCATTGCGCTTAGGCTTTGCACAAAGGCCGCCTTCAGTTCCAATGAACTTCTGACCTTTAGGCTGATGGTATAGACACCTTTTGTGCTTATAAGCACCGACACCTACCTCCTGCAAGTCTGACTGTCATCCATTGTGATGGAGTAAAAGTTAGGGTAGTAACCAAGATAAAAAATAAACACACTAAAACAAACAAATATGGTTAAAAAAAGAATCCAGAGCTCTTTCTGATAGATTTATTCCATTGGTTGCACTAAAAAAAACAAATTTGGCTAGTTTCCAAAAACAAAAAACCCTTAAGACCAAAAGATACCATCTTTATGCTGAAAGAACTTCATAATTTAGCATCAAATTCCAAATAAACGCGTTATGCATGCAAAATACTACTTTAGAACATGAAATTGCAGCTGATAAAGGTGGTAAAGAATATTTAGATGTTGTGGGTGAGGACGAAGAAATAGATCCTAAAATTGAAATTGTTCCCCTTCGTCCAAATAAATGTAATACATCATATTGAATTAACAAGATTTCATCAAATCTTTTCTGTCATAGGATAAGCCTGATTGTTAAAGGACTCCTCTGAATTGTTTGAATTGTATATAATTAGAATCATATACCTATAATTGCATTACAATGAAATATATGAACCTTCCTGGACAATAATTTCCATATAGAAATCAACAAAAAGAAGCTCCTGTAGTTTACAGCTAACGACTCATGTTCATTTGATCAAACCAAAATCAAACACACGAGCGCGCACATACTCTTCTACTACAGGGATCATAACAAATTGGCATCAAAATTGAGTTTTTTTATCAAGAAATAATGATATTTGCTTAATTTCATGAGTTTTTAGTTGTTTGGTATGGTCATTCAACTAAAAGCTTCAAACAAAACATATACACAAACGCATTTGCGTTACCTTGATGCAACAAGAGCAAGGAGAAGGTCAAGAAGATGTTGACTTCAGATATTCAAACACACAATTCCAGAATTACTATCCTGATTTCAACAGTAATGCGAAAGCAATTTGGCAGGTAAAGCACAGGGATTTAGGGCTGATTTGAAAAGAAATCAAACTCGGTTTTGTAGTGGAGTTGCGAGAGAGGAGGGATGTTTTTGAAGGCATGAAAAGGGGGCTTTTGCAGGTTGTTACGGTAGACTGAGGAGGCTCGGCTATTTGTCGGAGCAGATGATGTAAGGAGATTGCTATGGCGTCGGAAAAAAGCCGGTTTGCGGGCTTTTACTGATGATAACTCGTTTATTTTTAGGATAACTAACAAAGTAGCACACAATTCTTATGTATTTCGCATCAAAATATATATATATATAT
>NW_018164616.1:1302117-1370135 GCF_001263595.1 Phalaenopsis equestris | reverse complement strand
TTTTTCTATATATATATATATATATATATATATTCTTCAAAAGAAATTGGTATTTCGTCAATTGGGCTCCAAATAAAGGTTCCCCCGTTTATGTTGAAACTCATATGTGTTTTAATTGATCCGAAAGGCTCTCACTACGGGATTAGATTCGAAACCACGACCCAAAAGACCTATGTCAGAGGTCGCATCAATGAGCCGGAACGTAAAGCGCGCGCGCACAAGCACACACACGTGCACGTGTGTGTGTGTGTGTGTATATAATATTTTAGTATATTAAAATTATGCATCAAATAAATAAATCAATATTAATAATATTATTTTTAATGCGTTATTAAGGGAAAAAATTTGCGTACATAAGACGTACGCAGAGCTGCGTACGTCTGTAACCTGCAAACAAGTTATAGGGAGTATTTTGGGAGGTTATAACCGCGTTATACCCCTGTAACCTACTTGTACCTTCTAGTAAGTTTCTCGCTTCTATTTTAATATACAAGTAGGTTACAGGGAGGTTATAGGGGGTATAACTCGGTTAAAACCTCCTGAAATTCACTCTGTAACATATTTGCAGATTACAGACGCACGCAACTCTGCGTACGTCTTATGTACGTAATTTTTTTCTGCTATTAAGGGCCTGAATGTTGTGTTTAGATATGAAAGTTTATTTGTGAGTTATATAAGTATATGAGAACTACGTTCTATATTTCCTTAATTTTATTCTTTATTTTTAGAGATAATAAGATACACATCACTTGAAAAATTATTATTTACAAAATTATTTGCATAATTTGGAAGTATTAAAACAATACATTTTTGTGTATTAAAAAGCGATTTCTTTTTAAGATCAACATATTTATTTACTGACGGAAGAAGCCGAGTCCCGAACAAGTTGTCCCATCTAGCTCTTTTTTAATTTGGGACATTTACATGCACGCCATCCAACTCCTACCTAATTACATATATAGCATCTAAACTTCACCTCTTACATTTGTACCACTCAAATCATTCATATCACTAAAAAGCATTCCTGTTTTAACTTTAAAAAAAGAAATAAATCTTTTTATGTATAAGTGAAGTGGCATATATATCTAAAAAACAAAGCTTAGGTGTTCTATATGTAAATACATAAGAATTGAGTGGTATGTATGTAAATCTTTCACGTATTAACAAATTGTTAAGAATTATAGTGGGAAATAATTTATTCTTATAAGAAGTTATGAGGAATAAATTATTTCTTTAATATAATGAGATATTTACTTTCCTAATTTATATTTATTTCCTTAGATTAAGAATTATTTGGTTTCCTATTTTATGTTATTTCATATATATATCTTAATAATTAATATGAATTAATTATTAGAGATATTATATGATATATCCTTCCTTTCATATCATTTCTTTTTTATTATTTTTCGTATTATAGAGTTCTTGTAAAGGTTATTTATACCCTCGTTCATATCAATGAAATAATCAAGTATTCTGCATTTTTCTGAGTTTCAACATGATATCAGAGAATAATTTCGTATTCTAGCCGTCGACCCTCCTGTGAGAATTGTCGGACTCCCTTCCTGCCATCCTCTGTGCAGGAAGGGAGAGGAATAAAGATTTTTTCTTGATCGAGAGAGGCGATTGAGGAGGAAAGTGAGATTCCGGCGACAGTAACTCCATTTTCCAATTCGACGTTAACTCGACGACTCCACGGGGGAGATTCGCTCGGACCCCAATCTCAGCTTCGATCATTCGTATCCTCACACCAAGGCATCATCAAGATCATTTCAAGCAAATTCAGTAAACTCGGGCCCCAGCGAACCCCCCCCCCGGGAGATTCCCCTGCCATGAATCGGACAAGCCGTCCATTTCTCCTGCAGTATTTTTTCTTCCCTGCCAAAGCGTCAGGGAGAGCTGTGTTTCCAGCCGACAATTTCTCATGCAGTTTTTCTTATTCTCAGCCAAAGAGTCAAGAGGAGTTACATTTCCATCCGGTTATTTCTCCTGCAGTAATTTTTTTTTCCCTGCCAAAGCGTAAGGGGGAGTTGTGTTTCCAACCAGTCATTTCTCCTGTAGTATTTTTTCTTCCCCGGCCCAAGCGTCAGGGGGAGTTCTGTTTTCAGCCGCCCTTTCTTCTGTTGCTTTCTCTGTAAACAGAATTTACTGGGTGTGATTTACATGTTTTTTTTCTGCAGCCAACGAGAGAATCGCAGTCAACTAAAAGTCAGTTTTCCTGTAGGTTTTTCTTTCTCTGCAAAACTACAAATTCAACCAAGCCTGAATCCAGCAAATTCAACCAAGCCTGAATCTCTTGCCTGAATCTCTTTTCTAAAGTTTTTTTGTGCCAAAACATATGACATATAAAACTCAAAATTCAGTCAAGCCTAAATCCAACAAATCAAGCCTAAATCCAACAAATTTAGTCAAGTCTGAATCTCTCTTCTGCACCGAAGCATATGACAAACAAACTCGAAATTCAATCAAACCCGGATCTAGCAAATTCGACAATCCAAACGACCAATTTTTCTTCACTACTTGGCAAGTTTGGAATTATTAACATACATTCCAAACTTGAGGGAGAGTGTTAAGAATTATAGTGGGAAATAATTTATTCCTATAAGAAGTTATGAGGAACAAATTATTTCCTTAATATAAGGAAATATTTCCTTTCCTAATTTATATTTATTTCCTTAGATTAATAATTATTTGGTTTCCTATTTTAGGTTTTTTCATATATCTCCTAATAATTAATATGAATTAATTATTGGAGATATTATATGATATATCCTTCCTTTCATATCATTTCTTTATTATTATTTTTTCTATTATAGAGTTATTGTAAGAGTTATTTATACCCTCATTCATATCAATGAAATAATCAAATATTCTACATAATTCTGAAATTTTAACACAAGTAACATATGCTAAGGAGCCTCTTGTGCCGTAAGGAGCCTCTTGTGTTGTATAAGACTGTCAAGACGGCTCGTTGTTCGCGAACAGCTCGTGTTCGACTCGTTAAGAAGTTCGTGTTCGGCTTGTTAATTTCGTTCGATAAGTTAACGAGCCGAACACGAATTAAGATGTGTTCGGTTCGTTTTGACTCGAAATACTACTCTTCAAGTTTATTTATATATATTAAGTAGTATTTTAAAAAATTTAATTGACTACTAGGCTGCAAAGATTTATAATCAATTAAAATTTTGATTAAGAAAATAGAATAAAATTATTAAATTATATTGGCTACAAGGCTACAAAGATTTATAACCAATTTAAATATTGATTAAGAAAATAGAATAAAAATTATTAAATTAAATTCAAATGATCTTTTAATATAAATAATAATTCTTAAATCTTATTAAAATTGTTATTGTTTTATGATTGTATGATTAGGATTGTTAAAAGTATTATTTGTTCTTGGACTTCTTAGACCCCTCGTGCTGTAACTCTTGGTTCCATCGTCTGGCACTCATAAACCTGCCCGCAATGAGCTGGAGCTCACCGCTAGCCTCTTCTGCACCGAGGATCTCCTTTCATGGAAAAGAACTCATCAAAGTTGCAGGTAAGATCTTTCTCTAACTTTCTGTATTGCATTAGGTTTTCTGGCGACTGACCTCGGCCATTCGTATTCTTATTCGGTGGCCAATCTTATCCGGTAATATTGGTTTCAGGAGGAGATAAGCCCCGTAGCCTCAGTGTTAAGTTTGCTTCATCATCGTCTGCAATATGGGCAGCAAACTTTGCAGGCATGAATCTTGCTTAAGTTTTCTGTTTTGCTTTCATTGTGTTTGATGAAATGCTTACGCAGACTCTTTCTGGCAGGTAGTATGTTGGCGGCGGATGCTGCAAAGGCTTTGGCAGTTGAGCGCATTATGGTACTATTTATGTGCATCCTTTGAAGCATTTTCGCTGTTATGTTTGTATGAGCTCGGCGTAAGTTAAGCTGCTGGATCGGTTCATGTTTAACTTTTATCTAAAAATCATTGCTAGGACTTTTGTGGATTTTTTTTAACGATTTTGTTAATCACAAACAAATAATTGCTTTGATATGTCTGATTTCTATGCTTATTATTGACCTTTTAACATTTGAAATTTATAGATGCTGTGTGATGACCCAACCCACATCATGTAAGGTATTTTTCCGCCTGGCCCAGTTTGTTCATGTCAGACCGAATTCCATAATTTTACCCTTATTGATGTTATGCTCAGGAGTTCACCATCATATGTACTAATAATGGAAAAGGAATTTGTATTTCTCAATCTCTAAATGTATAATAATAATGATATTTATACAAAAGGTCTAAGACTAGAATAGGAAATAAAAGCTACCACATTCTAAAAATAAGAGCTAAAAATCTGTCTATTCACAATCTAAATTTTTGCCTATAGAATCAAGTCTATTACTGCAATTGATTCCTATAATCTCGTTAACATCGGCCTGCCCTTTCAAACTCATGATGGTATAGTGGATGTCATATTGAGTTTATTCAATAGATCTTGAAAACGCGTGGGATGATGGGTTTTGATGAAAATTAAAAGTATGGTGCCCTGAGTAACATGATCACAAATAAAGTGATAATAAATTTCAATATGTTTGGTACACCAATGAAAAATGTCATTATGACAGATCTGTATAGCACTTCTATTATCACAATGAAACATAGTAGCAGAAGATTGTTTGACACCCATATCAGATAACAATTGGCGTAACCAAAGTAATTCAGATGTGGTGTTAGCTTAGCAAGATACTCAGATTTTGTGCTGGAACGAGCAACGAATGTTTACTTTGTTGCTACATCAAGAGATAAGAGAATCTACTAATAAGCAATTACAAGTGGTAGAACAACAATCTGTGAGATCACCAGCCCAATCAACATTAGAGTAGCTATATAACACCAAATAAGAGTGAGCAGAAAAATGTAGACCATGAAAAAGAGTGTCTTTAATACATCGAAGTATCCGAAGAACTGAAAAAAAAATGTGATGAGCGAGGGGCAGACATGAACTGACTGACCAAGTGAACTGCATATGAGATATCAGGTTGAGTAACTATGAGATAAACAAGATTACTAACAAGTTGTCCATATAAAGTAGAATCATCAAGAGGAGTGCTATTAAGAGGAGTAAGTTTGCATTTGAGTTCCAAGGGGGTTGATATAGTTTTACTATCAACAATGTCCTCTCGAGGAAGTAGATCAGGTGCATACTTAGCTTGAGAAAGATAATAACCTTCAGAATTACGAGAAACTTCAAGACCCAAAAAATAACTAAGATTGTCAAGGTTTTTCATTTTAAAACATTGACTGAAAAAATGTTGTAATTTTGAGATACCAAATTTAGCATTACCTGTTATTATCATATCATCAACATAAAGTAGCAGAAGGAACAATGTTGAATCATGTGGACTAGAGATAAAACCAAATTGAGTAAGAGTAGAACTAAATTTGATGTGGACTAGAGATAAAGCCAAGTTGAGTAAGAGTAGAACTTAATTCGGGTAGAACTAAATTTGACAAACTAGGCTCGAGGAGCTTGTTTTAATCCATACAAAGCTTGTCGGAGCTTGCAGACTTTATGAGCAGAATGATAACCTGAGGGAGGATGCATATACACCTCTTATGACAAATCACCATGGTAGAAAACATTTTTGACATCCATCTTGAGAAGCTTCCATTTATAAACTGCAGCAATAGCTAATAGACTAAAAACTGATGTTAATTGACCAACAAGAGCAAAATTTTCTTCATAATCTATCCCATATTCTTAAGTGTAACATTTGGCTACTAAGCTAGTTTTGTAGCGCTCAACGAGCCCATCAGAACGATGATTTAAAGTTATTCAAATCTCTGATGATGGTTGAGAGAAGATTTCAACAAGAGGGATTGTCTTTCAAAATTAAGCTTCAAAGTCAATTTGAAATTCAATCATTTCAATCCATGAATCCAATTCTCTGTATGCAAGATAGAGACGACAAGTTTCAAACTTAATCAATCCCCTTATGATGGACAAGTTGATATAAGATGTCAACTAGAGGGGTTCTTTCAAAATTAAGCTTCAAAATTTAAAATATATTTGAAATTAAATTCATAATTCATGAACCCGATCCTCTGTAAGTGAGATAGAGTTGACAAGGTTCAAAGTTATTCAAATTTCCGATGATGACTGATTTAATTGTTGATTTTAACCGGAGAAGCCTGTTCTTAAAATTAAATTTCAAAATTTCTTTTTAAACTCAAATGATATATGCTCCAGACCAATCCTCTGTAAACTGGACATAGCTGATCATGTTTGATTCAGTCATGTGTCAATTCTTAAACCAGATCCTCTGCGAACAAGACACAGTTGATATGGTTTATATCTAAGAAAAAAATGATGATAAAATCCTAATAAAATCATGAAAAATATAAAATAGTAAATTAAAAATTACTAAAAGTTAAAAGCAAAAAGCCGTCAACTCTTGACACTAGTCTGTCGACGACGATAAATTTATGATTGGCATATGTTCATATAGAATTAGTGTCATATCATATATACTATTAAATTCACTCTCAAATCAATCTACGTCAGTAAGGACGTAACCCGTATTCTCTGTCCACGTTTCACAAAAAAAAAACGGTTAAGACCCAAGCCCTCTGATAAGGTGGTTGCCGCCAAATGGCGCCATGGAATTACAGTTTCAATTGTAGCTCATTCATTTCCCAATGACTCGGCTCTTTGAGATGTGAATCATAGGTAAATTTGATATGGCACAAAACTCTTTATTAACTAAGGTTAACTCAAATTGGTCCCTTTAGACAAGCATCCCCCAAGTCTATAAGGTCCCCTTAGACAAAGCAACTCATTGTTGCTGACATGGATTATTCGATCAGATTAGGTCTAATACTTCCTCTGATTAAGTAGATCAGGGTCCACGACAACCTGCGATGGCAAAACCAGTAGATCTTGATCGGGTTCGTCATCATTTCTCTCAATAATATGCTTGTAAGCTCAAAGTGATAAATTTTTATGATATAAAAATTCAATCAAATTCCAAAACGCAAAATCCTATCTTGTTGCTACCATATGCTGAGTAATCAATGCCTTATTGACTAGCCTTAATCAAGATTGTTCTCCTGTTATTGAGAGAGGTAGTTAATCATAGGGGATTGCGCTTACAGAAAACCTCGAACCTTAGATCTAAAAAGTTCTTACAAAATGAGGGTGAAATCTTTGAGTAGCGTCTTATCTACAATTTTATCAATCTTCTGAAAATTTGACCCATAATCTCAAGTAAGCTATCTCGTCGTCTATTTTTCAGAGGGGTTTAAGCAACAAATTTTCAGAGCCCATCATAACATAGTAAATAAAATTGAAGGTTTATTTGGAAGGTGTACACATATTTTTAGTAAAGTTAAGTATGATAAATATAGTTGAAGCAAAGCAAGTTAGCTGATTTGAAATCAAAATAAAGTTTTTTTTATATAAATAAGGGTTGCAATATGAAAATGAAATAATAATAATCTCTTTTAAATTAAATTAAATCAGATATAAATAATTTATAACTTTGGTTAATATTAGTAATCATAAATATAGTCAAAGTAAAATGGAAGAATTAAAATGAACGTTTAGGTTTTAAAGATTGATCATATGGAAGATTAAAAATTAATTTTAATAAAAAAAGAGAATTAAAATGAACGTTTAGGTTTTAAAGATTGATTATATGGAAGATCAGATAAAAAAAAATTAATTTTAATAAAAAAAGATATTTTAAATAATTATACTTCGTAAATGTATATCGTAGTTTGAGTTTTAATCGTAGGATAAATATCAAAAGGCTCGTGGTCGATGTCGAGGCTGAGATTGAGGAATAATATATGCATATTTTTTGTGACTACTCTTTTAAATTTGAGTTAGCATATCATTTTTGCTTCTTCTAAATCATTTATATGGATAACTATCAATACTATTTAATTCAATAAATATTTTATTCTTACTCATTTGTTCTATGATAATATTAGTCAGATCAATATGACTCTTATAATTTTTCAATATGATTAAATTTTAATGCATTATTTATAAGATATATTTAATATATAATGAATGATATGAAAATATGATTGATATGAATTAGATAAATTGATTTTATATGCATGTTGATGCATAGAGTTCAGTTACTTATCGTGCTAGTTAGGATTTCAAGATACCTGTGCATGTAAATTAGAAAATAATAGTGATATTTTGTACTTTAATTGATACAATCTTAGATGGTAGTTTTGTGATTGATATAAATGATATAGATAATATAAGATACTGTACTATATGATAGAATATTTTGGACCTTCTTGAATAGTCAATATTGAATAATAAATTATCAATTATTTTTATAATGATTATTATGTTTAAATAGTATGTATGTTACTTTCTTTTATGTTATATTATTGTACTTTAGAAGTACAAATATTTACTGGTTTATTGATAACTCATCATATTTTGAATAATATTTCATATTTAAATTTAAGATAGAAAATTAATAGTATAAGAGAGAATATTTATAGAAGATGTAACGAAGTCAGTGATATAATTTTATCCATGACCTTTTATTTTTAAGTTGATTTAAATTTCATTTCGTAAATGGCTATTTCAATATATTTGGATAATTCTTTGTTAGTTGTTGAAACTGCAATTAGATTAATTTATTGTCCGACCATCTGTATTTGTCTTAGTAATTCTAATCATTGGACTGGGTCGTGATAGTGCAAGTCATCATTTGGAATGAGTATTTGTAGTTTAAAGTTGCTTCTTTTTTTGCATTTTGGTTTTTCCTCATGTGAAAATAAAAAAAAAACATTTATGAGAATATTTGCATTTTCTTTTCTTGAATTAGGTATGCGCTAAAATTTCTTCTTCTGAATGAATTTTTGCATTTCTTCTAACTTGTCAATGTCTATGAAAAAGAAGAAGCATGTGTAGATCCTACATTCATTTGTTAGATTTTATGTCTATTTTATTCTCTTCGGTGAAAAGTCAAATCTTTGCTATGATGTCGGTTTAGTTCTTATGAAGTCAATAGTCAAGTCCCACAACAAATATATTTAACTTGGTCAAAAAAGGTGGTTTCTACCCATTGTTCGAACTTCTTGGATTGAGTCATGATGATGATACCCTTTTTTAAAGAGATTTGATTGTTCAACGATCATTATAAAGATTTGAGAAACGACAACTTTGATTAGTAATGCAATTTGTATTTTATTTTTGATTGATCTAAAAATATTTACAACAGTATTTCTATTTTTTTATTTATAATCCAAAAGTAGATGTTTTTATACAATCCAACATAATGATGCTACACATCTACATGCACTAGCATCCACTACACATTTTTATGCATATATATGTACCTGGTAAATTTGTAAGCATTGCTTTACAAATCTCTGTAGACATTCTATTATGAAGTATACTTTGTGTTCATAACAGCAGGTCAGTCCCATTCAATTTTTGGGCGACTTGAACATTGGTGATTGGTTCGGAAGTTTCTTATATTCTGCCGGACAACAGGCTAATGCAGCAGTCCAGGATCAGTTATCTTCTCTGAGCTTCGCTAGGTTTAGAGATTCTCCTCAAATAGTACTTGCTCATTTTATTTGGATTTAACCTGCTGCCTGTCTGCTCTTTTATCCATTATCAAGCTTCTGGAACTGGTGGTTGCAGTTTGGCGGTTATCTTTGGCGCAGGCCTTGTAACTAGTTTGTCTCCGTGTACACTGAGTGTCTTACCGTTGACATTAGGTTACATAGGTATGTACAGAAAAGTAATAAAATTATTTGAAGATTCACATACGCACTACTCAAATTTTTCTAGGTATGTACAGAAAAGTAATAAAATTATTTGAAGTTTCACATACGTACTACTCAAATCTTTCTATATTTACACATCTAACACCTAAACTTCAATTTTTACATACAGGCCACCATATCTATGCATAAAATGGTATATTACGCTTTTTAACGATATGAAAGATTTAGGTGGCATACATGTAAAAGGTAAAGTTTAGGTGTTATATATGTATATACATAGGAATTGGGTGGAATGTATGTAAATGCCTCAAAATGATTTAATTGTTTGAATTTACAGTTGAATTTGCTTGTTTAGTCTCATTAAAATATTTCTGTTTTGGCCATAATACATTGATGCTTGTAAAATATCTTGCAGGAGCTTTTGGCTCTGGAAAAAGTCAAACTGAGGTAACTACCAGTGATAACATCTCAATTGGGTTTCAGATAGTACTATTGTCTTGGTAAAATAAGGTCTAGTGATCCTGTGAAGTTTATTATAGTTGAGTGAGATATACTTCAAAATTATTCCAATTAAAGTTGAAATGCTAAGTTGGTCAACAATAAAAAATGGCTTCTTCTACCTTTTTGCTTATCCTTCTAGTCATGAATGATATTTCCTTTAAAGTTTGAATTCTTTTAATTACATTTGATTAACTTTTTTTTCCAACGGCATATTATTGTTTCTCCAACTCGTGATGTTATTTTCACATCATCTTTTGTCTAGTTATCATAATAAAAAACTAAAACATCTTCAGCTTTTAAATTAACATCCCTCTTCTTTTGAATTTTAAGATAAGGCACTCACGTTACTATTTTTTGACTTGAAAAAAGAAGCTCGCCTAGCGACACCTTAGTAATGACATGCCCCTGAACTCATATTGTCTATCCTATGTACTGAGGTGGGTGCCCGAATTACCTAAACATTTCACCTCCTATTTGTTGCCTTAACTATTCTATATATCTCCTATTGTACAAATCATCAAATCTTGTAGCTTTTAATTTGTTCATTTTTCACTACAGTCTCTGCAAGGCTATTGACCTTCTTTTAATCATTTTAAGTTTTAGTAGTATTTGTTTTTTTTTCCTACATTTTAAAAGCATTTTAAAGGCATTTTAGAAGCATTTTAAAAGCACGCTTCTTTTCCTTGCATTATGCAACACTTCACTCATACATCAAGTTCCTTATTAAATTTATGATCTATTTTTAGGATTCCCAAAATTTCCATCACAATCATCTTAAGTTGAACTAGCCATCTTTTCCACATTAGGTTTGACTCATCCATAAAATTTCACATTTTCTTCGTAGCAACCCATCTTTAAGGTTTAATAATTATTTTTTTTTTTCTTGATAATACTATCATATACATTCACAGTCACCATTGTATTTTGTGTGGTCATTCTCTTTCCTAGAATCACCTTTCAATCTTTGCAAAGAGATTTTTTTTATTCTTCTAAGTGAAAAAAAGCCTATTTATAGTGCTGGCTCTTGTAAATAATTATATTATCCTCATTTTTTAAAGTATGTGTTTGCTATTGTAAGATTATATAAGAAATTAATCATAGCTTCTCCCTTTATAATTTTTGATCTTCTATTCATTAACCACCATGAATCCTCTTAATTTCCATCCTATTAGAGCATATATGTCCATTTAAATAAATATCCTTCCTTCATGTGTAGTAATTCTTAATCTCTACCTACTTATTTTTAAAACCATGTTCTGATCAAACTTCAAAACCATTGCACTAACCACAATCCTTATATTTTTCTCATTTTTATATGTTTTATTATAAACAAGCATTGCACTAAGAACTCATTTTATGCTTTTTGTTGATGATATCTTTCTTGCGGATAAAACTAGAGATAGTTAAAAAAAACTTGATTTATGGAGTTAACATTAGAGTCTAAAGTTTTCCGTTGGTAGATCTAAACCTAAATACATGGAATGTAATTTTAGTAGCAGTAGATCTAGTGATAGAGTCGTAACAATGGGTGATCAAGTCATTAAACAGAGTAAACATTTTGGGTATCTTGGGTCTATTGTTCAAAGTGATGGCGATATAGATGGGAATGTTATTAGTAGAATTCAAGTGGGATGGTTGTAGTGGAGTAATGTATTGGGTCTATTATGTGATAGAAAAGGACCACTTATACTTAAAGTAAAATTGACACGGGAGTGCTCCCGTTTCGGATGCGAGACGCGAGCCGCTACTCCCGCGTGATCACGAGAGACAAGCCGAAAGTTTGGTTTTCTTTCTTTCATGTTTTCTTTCCTATTATCATTCATTCATCTTTAGTCTTTTTCTATATATGTGTTATGTTAGGGTCTGGAAGTCAGTTTTTGCTGTGATTTTGTTTAGGAATTTTCTCTCTTCGAGAGCTTTATATGAGGGATTGGGCCGTGCTTCAACTATATCTCTCTCGTTAGGTGGTGATTATCTTCTCCTATCCCCTTCTGCATCCTCCCACATCGCCCTTGGCCACCCCTTGCCTGCTACATTTGCCCGTAACAGCATTTTTGTGCTGTTTTTCGCAGTTCCTGCATTTCAGTCTCCTTGTCCGCCCCTTGGCTACTGTTCCAGCTGCCCATATTCATTTCCCTTGTTGCCTCGATGCCATTCCGGCCACCAGAAATGCCCCTCTGCAGCCTTGACTGCTGTTCTGGCCATTTCAAACCACTTTTCTGCCATCTAGCCACTGTTCCTACCCTACCCCTTTGCTGCCATCATCCCGGACAACCGTGAGACGCCAACATTTGTTGCGTACTTGCTGTCCGGAACCCAGAAAACTGTTGCATTGCTGTTTTTTGCTAGCTAATCATCTCGTCCATCATCCCACCACCTTTAGATACAGTGTAGTTGTGTTTGTCGTTGCACTTCCCTTTCAAATATGTTTGGTTGCAGAAAACTGTTGCATTGCTGTTTTTTGCTAGCTAACCATCTCGTCCATCATCCCACCACCTTTAGATATAGTGTAGTTGTGTTTGTCGTTGCACTTCTCTTTCAAATATGTTTGGTTATAATTACCTATTTGCTTTCAGTAATAAAATTAATATTTCCTTTGTTGTTTGGGTTAACTTGGATATCATTTGGTATCAAAGCTAGCCTAAGCCTAGTCTCATTTTAAGTTTTATAGCATCCACCATCCCCCAAATCTACCTCCACTCAAATTTTTTCTTTCCACCGTACACACCTCATATCCACCTATCCACTCAAATCCACACGCCACCATCGAGGAGGCAATTGTCAGAACCTGATCAGGAATTGACTATTGATGACATACAACGACATCTCCGCTAAGTGCTGCAACAGCTCGATGGCATTGCTACAACAGCTCGATGACGTTGAGGAAAGGACCCAAAACGAGATCACCACTGATCGTAATAGTGAAATCAGTGGAGGTGAGCAAGAGGACTATCTGAATCCCTTTCTTAGGGATAATTTCAATGAAGAGGAGGATCAACCAGGGTACTTTAGGATACAAGTATCAGAGGAGACCAAGAGATGAAATGTATGTTGGAAGATACAAAGATAAGATGTCAGTTGAAAGATATAGATATGAAGTGTCTGTTGGAGGATACCAAGAATTAGGAGTGAAAGTGCGCCCTCGAGGGGAGAATTGATTCAGATGATTTCCTCGAGTGGATGCAGACTGTTGAGCGGATCTTTGAATACAAGAAGATACCCAATGAGAGAAGAGTGAATCGCCGTCTTTAAACTGAAGAAGGGTATGGGAACCCAAATAGGGAGAGGTAGAGAGGACAAGACAAAATTACTTCTTGGGAATGAAGAAGACGATATAGCGACAGTGCTTACTCGTGCATTATTGTCATGATATTTTCTTAAAGCTCCAATACTTGCAGCAGAAGGAGCAATCAGTGGAGTACACTACATAATTTATGTAGCTTAAATTGATGTGTGAGTTGAAGGAGCCAGAGGTGCATCATAGTCGGGTACTTGGGAGGCTTGATACCCGCCATCAGTAATGTGGTCCAAGTGCAAACTTATTAGACACTGAGGGACGTATTGACCTTAGCACTGAAAGTGGAGTGGCAATAGAAGCAGGGAAGACAACTATTGTCAGTCATGCAACCACTCATTGTGGGATATCTTAGAAGGAGCATGCCTTAGGGAGTGGACCAGACTAGTTAGGAATAGGATAGAGTTGCTTTGAGTGAAAAGAAGCCTGAGAAGAGTAGCGTGCCCACTACAGTCCCAGCTAGGAAATATTTCAGATGTCGTTGTTTTGGACACATCACTTCCAGTTGTCCAATAAGTTGAGTTGTGTTCTTCACCGAGTAGGAGCAATGGAGGACGCGAGTGACCAAGTGGCTGCTGAAAAACAAGATGAGGAGTACCATCGTCCACCAGATGAGGGTGAGATGCTCGTGGTTTGATGGGTTCTATAGATTGAGGCTACGAGGGATCAGTATTGGCTTCGCCACAATATATTCTATATCTGTTGCATTGTGAAGGGAAAAGTATGCAATCTCATAATCAATGGAGGGAGTAGCAAAAATGTGACATTCACACAGATGGTTGACAGAATAAGCCTAATGACTCGGAGGCATTCTCAACCGTATTCCCTGACGTAATTAAAGGAGAACATGGTCATCATTGACAGGAGATGTCACATGGACCCATTCATTATGCAGTTTCATAATCAATGGAGGGAGCAACAAAAATGTAGTATTCACACAGATGGTTGACAAAATGAGCCTAATGACTCGGAGGCATTCTCAACCGTATTCCTCGACGTAATTGAAGGAGAACATGATCAACATTGACAGGAGATGACACATGGAGTTTTTGATTGGGAGCTAGCTACAATATTAGGTTTGGTGTGATGTGATGTCCATGGATGTCTGTCACTTTTTTCTGGGAAAACCTTGGCAATATGATCGTAAGACTCAATATGATGGGTTGAGGAACACCTACTCATTTATGAATGATGGAAAACACACCTTCTCATGCCTTATGTGGAATCTAAGGTTAAAAGTGCTCGTGTTAGCAGAGAATTATGAAGAGGATCTATTTTGGTGATGATAGAAGATAACAAGACAAAAGAGTCTGTTTCAGATGCCAGTAAAAAGAGAGTTTTAGGACTTCTTGTTCGATAGCTTACTGTCATAATTGTTGTCGTTCGAGGAGATTTAGGCTACCCTCACTTCATATCATGTTGAGCCAATCTTGGATTACTTTGGGAGGATCCAGTAGTAGATATGTGACACGCAGATCCAATTCAATTTAGGATTGAGCTCCTGGAAGACTGGACCAATATAGATCGTTGTTTGCAAATGGGGAGAGCTCCATAAGTGTTTTTGGAGACAATGCAGTCGCTAGTGGGGTCCAGGTGCTCCTCAAGCCGCAGTCAAAGAGCCTTCAACCTTGGGAAGTCACAGCAACTACGTCGCCTTCAATGGTGTCAGCCTGATGGCATACTATAATGAGATAGAGGCTTTGACGAATGAGGTCGAAACCTTAGGAGAATGATGCTAGAGTGCTCCTATTTTGAACGCAGAAAGTGAGCGCGACTCCCGCGTGATCTCAGGAGATGGGAAACAGGCGAAAAGTTTCAGTTTCCTTCTTTTTTTTCTTTCTTTCCTATTATCATTCATTTTTTTTAGTCATTTCCTATATATGTGTTGTATCAGGGTTTGAAAGTTAATTTATGGCTTGCATTTCTTTAAAACAGTCATCAACATTTATTTTCTCTCTTCGAGGGTTGTATCTGAGGGATTAAATGCTGTTTTAGTTGTATCTCTCTTCTGAAATTGTGATTATCTTCCCCTATTTTCTTTCTCATCCACCCACATTGCCCCTGACCATCACTTTCTTATTGCAGCCGCACAAAATAACCTTTTTATGTTGCTTTCTACAGTAATCTGCGTTCCAGTCGCTTTCCCCTCCTCTTTGATGTTATTCCAGCCACCTATTAGAATATTGGAATATTAACATATAGATTTTTGTATTAATTTATTTTATTTACTTTATTTTTCTCTTTTATTATGTTTTTATGGATTTCCTTTTTAGTAGATCTTGTAATGGGTATTTATACCCTTCTTTGCATCAATAAGAAATATATTGGGTCTATTCTCAAGTTAACATGATATCAGAGCATCAGTTCGTTCCAGCATTTGTTCTAGCGTCGTTTCTCTCTCCAGTCGTTTGATTCAGCAGCAGGTCTGCCTTCCAGACACAACATTCATTTTGGCGACCGGTTCTTCTGTCAGCGGTTCGATCTAGCGGCATGTTCTGCCTTCCAGGCGCATGTTCCTCCTCCAACCAAATGGATGTACACCGAGATCCTAGCTCCAGTTTGATAGGGCTTCCTTCTGGACTGTTCTTATTGCAGTCGGATCTTTATCCTGGATCATCGAAGCTTCTTCTTGAGGTTGTATCTACCTCTGCAGGATCTCCCGTTGCTGGTTCTCCGCCTTGCAACCAGAATATTCCTATGTCTCAGCATCCGAACATCTTCTTTGGCTCAGCCAGAATCATGGTGGGCTCTACCACAGAGCCACCTACCAACACTCCGTCGGAATCATGGCTCGGAAACGCTCCAACGAGCAATTCTTAAACTCTTTCCGTGAGTGTATCAAATACCTTGAATCCATCCGCTAAAACTTTTCTCTTCAAACATAATCCCGCCGCCATGAGCTTTTCTTCCTCAGTCAACCAATTGATTGCAAAATATCACTCCACCCGATACACCACCCATGTGCATCTTCCTCTTCGAAGATAGACATCTTTAGTTTTCTGACCCTTGCATCTCCACCCCAACTTTCTCTTCCTTCATTATTTCACCCCATGTGTCTAGGGAGAAACTCCCTCCAACCATAGGCATACCCAACTCTTGATTAACTTCTTTCTCCTTCGTGTTCTTCCATGCTCCTTACACCATTCCTCATTGTTCTTTCATCCTTCATTATTTCACCCCATGTGTCTAGGGAGAAATTCCCTCCAACCATAGGCATACCTAACTCTTGATCAACTTCTTTCTCCTTCGTGTTCTTCCATGCTCTCTACCCCATTCCTCATTGTTCTTTCGTTCGATCTCATTCCCTTTTAACCTAGCTAAGTATTTCCTAATCAACCCTTGGTTAGGGTTTGCAGCTGGAACGATCGACATGGCCTTGGACTACATCTCCATGAGCTTTTTCATCATCTATCGCATTTCTCCTATGGTCTCAAAGTCATCCTTCCTGTCCTTTATGATGGTGAACCGTTCTTCCATTCCCGATTTGATTTATCTTACCTCTCCTTCCAACACATCCACTTTCTTTGATGTTATCCCTCTAAGATCTAGACTCTGATAACAATTTGATATGTTCTGGAACCAAAATTAGTGGCCAACAACAGCCAAATTGAAATAAGTGAGCGAAGAAACTCAAAAGGGGGCTGCCCTTACGAAAAAGAAAAGAAAGCAAGTAAGATACAAGATGATCTATTGTTCGAGAGGTAGATCGTCTATCCCACAATTCTAGACGTTGCTAGAAATGCCTCATGAAAAAGAAAGAAATTGAAGCCAACACAAAATAGCACATAAGAACAAACCCTATCCCCCTTTTCCCTCTAAATATTCCTCTAGAGCCTTTCCAAACTTTTTCCCCCCATATCCTCCATTCCTTTTCTTCTATAGGTAAGCAGTGGCCTCAAGACTTCCGTTTGGGCGCCCCATCACCTGTGATGATCCCGTTCCGCCTAAACCGATCTCCTGGTGTCTTAGCTTGGGCTGTCAGGTCTAGGCCTGTCCTACCTGGACCGGTTCAGCTGGTCTGGGGACAGGCGGCTCCGTATCAAAACGATCCTTCACTACTCAAATAGAACAAGCTGAAAGAGAGCAATGTTTTCTAGATTTGATATTCATGTATTAATCTTTATGAATTTTATTTTATATGTGGAAGAGGAGAATCTCTTCGATATTATTGATTTAATATAGGAGCAAATATCAGGACATAGAAAATGAATAGAAAAGGAAATAGATATTGAGGACATATGTTCTCATATAACTCTTGCCAATATAACTTTTACTAATATATATTACTCGCCAATAAATTTCTTTTATATGGATGGGATGGTGGCCCGTGGTTGGACATTTTTCTCATGCACTAAAATGTCTCATGCTTGAAAATAAATTTATTTTATCATATATATATTATTTAATTAAAGGATGTACAGTTATTGCCAAGAAATTTCGTTTATACGGATGAGATGGTGGCCCGTGATTGGACATTTTTCTCCCATACCGAATGGTCCATGCTCGAAAAAAAAAATCTTTTATCATATCTATATTATTTAAATAAAGGAATGATGTAGAGTCATTACATTAATTCTGGAACAAAGCCACCGTGGTAAATAATGTATCACCATCCATGATACATCGATCGTGTGTTTCACTTGAATCATGATATAATGATCAAATTCCTCATTCCCTATTGTAAGAAATTACGAATAGAAAATGTTTCCCTAGTTAAGTGTTATTTTCGTTTGTTTGATTTTAGTCTCTTCCCTTTATTTATTTTTTTTTGTTTTTGTTTTATAACTAGGGTATTGCAAATTCAATTGCTTTTTCATTGGGGCTCGCAACAACATTAGCCCTTCTAGGCGTTGGAGCTTCTTTTGCAGGAAAGGCTTATGGACAAATAGGAAAAGGACTCCCATTGGTTGCGTCAAGCTTGGCAATTCTTATGGGTTTGAATCTTTTGGAGGTGAGTTTGTAATTTTGATTTATCATGCTGAATAGCCTATGCATTTCTCATTTTGGAAAAATAAATGACCTGTATCAATTATTTAAATTGTTATTTGTATTATTTATGACTTACTTTCAGGATTCTTTTGCCATATCAACTCTTCTTCTAACTCCCTTTCTAGCCCCAGAAAGTGCCCTATTTTAACAATCTCTTTCCTACTCTGACGACTTCAACGTCTCTGTTACCTCTTTTTCCTTATCCCTTTCTTTCCCATTTTGTTCCTTTACCTATTTTTCTTACTTGATATATTAGTTCTTTTTTGCCGCCTCTTTCTGTTTCTTCAGATTGATTTGGGAAGGCCTTCCTTCAATGCATAGAGTCTGACACATCAAATATGGGGCATTTACATAGGCACCACACAAATCTTATATATTTACATATTTAACACCTAAACTTTCATAGTTACATAACCTTCAAATCTTTTACATCACATCAAAAATATCATTATCCCTAACTTTTTGAAATTAAAATACACCTTTTCATGTAAAGATTTTTAATAACAAGGTGTTAAAAATGTAAATATCAAACTTTAGGTGTTAAACATATAAATGCTTAAGAATTGTGTGGTATGTATGTAAAATTTCCATATATTTAACATGTTTTTTGAGACTTCACAGTTTCGCCATCATTTTCCATAAATTTTCCATAAATTTTCTATTATTTATCATTTCTTTCCTAATTTCATGATGTTACTTTCATTGCTGCAGATTATTGAATTAAAGCTGCCATCATTTTTCAACAACTTTGATCCCCGTGCAGCTGCATCTAATTTCCCTTCTGGTATTCTGCTTTTCGGATTTTTTTTTTGGGTATCTTTGCTCTACAGTGCTATTACTTTATCCAGTAATCCAACTTTCAGGTGTACAAGCATACTTGGCTGGCCTAACTTTTGCCCTAGCTGCCTCACCATGCAGCACACCTGTCCTCGCTACTCTTTTGGGATATGTGGCTGCATCAAAAGTATGGATCATATTTTGAGTTGTTCTGATTTATGGTGCATATTTGGAATATATAGAAATAAAATGAAAAAAAATTCAATGTTTTTCTTTTTTCTATTAGACTAAAAATAATAGAACTGTTTTTGTGAAAACCGCAAATTTTGAGAGAGGCTTATAATGGCTTGGTGTATTAAAAGTGACGGTAATAGGAGCTTGATTAAAGATGAAAATGTCAAGGAAATATGGAATTACTACTATGACAAATTAACAGGCCGTTTGGGGCGGCAATTTTACTGTGGTGTTTTTTGGCACCGCCGTTTGGGCTGTTTAGTTTCTGCGGTCGCGGGGGTGTTTTGATAAATCCAATCGGAACGTGGGCCACGTGGTTCATTCCTTCAATTTTATTTTACGCGGCTGCCCTTTTGTGTTTGTTCCGTGGCTGTCCTCTTGTCCACGAGTTGACTATAGCTCTAGTTTCTCTTCTGCCGATCCTCTTGGATTCATGGCTCTGGTGGCTAGGCGTTGTTTCTGTTTGTCTCTTGCTGGTTGCAAGTGATTGTTCCGGTGACCCGTACATACTTCACCTTCTCCTCTCTTTTCTTCCACTCAATTTGGTGGTTATGGGCACTCTGTGCTCTGTGCGGTAGTTTCCTTTCTTCGGTTGGTGGTTGTTGCGGTGAGTTTTCTATTCTCTCTTTTCATGTACCTTTTCTTCTTCGACTTAGTTTGGTGGTTGTGCGCATTATGCGATATGTGTGGTAGTCCCTCTTTCTCTCCCATTTGTTCCGATATGTGTGGTAGTCCCTCTTTCTCTCCCATTTGTTCTGATAATGTTTGCCTTATCTATTAGGTGGTTTTATGATTCTATAAATGCTAATGTGCAATGGTTCTCGGTTTGTTTGTTGGTTTCCTCTCCCATGATTTCTCTCTTTGCTCAGTTTGGTGGTTTTCGGTTTGATATACTCGGTTGATGATTTTGATGTTTCATGTTGCATCCATAATGGATTTGGTTTATGATTTTTCTATGCTCAGTTTATTACACAACAAACAAGCTTATCATGGATGATTTTGATTTTTTATGCTGCATACATAAAGCTTGTTTGTGATATGCTCGGTTGTGATATGCTTGGTTGATATTGTTGATGATTTATGTTGCATCCGTGATGCTCGGTTTAATGTTTTATACTTTATGTTGCATCCATGTTTAAGCTTCCTCGGTTATATGTCTTTATACTTTATGATGCTCGGTTTGCATCATGCAAATGCTTTATACTCTGTTTGTGATACGCTCGGTGGTGGCTGTGTTTCCATTTGAACATCGAAACACATATGGAGGTGTGATGGTTGTGGATGTGCAGGTGTGTGTAGGTGCTTACCAGAATTTTGGTTGAGGTATTTAGTGTTGTTGGTGTGTGGGTGTGCTGGTGTGTGATGTGTGCAAGTGTGTGGTGTGTGGAGGGGGTGTTGGTGGTGTGATGTGTGGATATGTGGTGTATATTGCATGTTAGCTCTTAGGGTTTTGTATGACATGAGCGGGTGTGGTAAATGGTGTGGGGATGTGTGATGTGTGATGTGTGGATATGTGGTGTGTGGATGTGTGGTATGTGGATGTGTATGTGTTGGTGGATGTGCTTGTTTGTGGGTGAGGTGGAAGGTGTGTGGTTGTTTGTGATTTTGGATGTGTTTGTGTGTGGGTGTTGGTGATTGTTGATGATTTGTTTGTGTGTGGAAAGACATTGTTGATGATTTGTGGCATTCTTTATAGCTCTCAGGGTTTAGGCTTATTATTTTTTTCATTCTAGTATCACAATGGTTAAAACCAAAGAGGTTGGTTCATCTGCAATGTGGGATAATGATACAAATATAATATTTTGTTATCTTTGTCTCAAGAAGGTCGAACTGGAAAATAGACTGACAATCTATTTCAACGAGGAAGACTGGCAAAATATTATTAGAAAATTCAAGGAAAGTACATACAAAGAGTATGATAGAATTCAGTTAAAAAAAAGTGGGATTAGCTAAATAGTGATTGAAAATCTTGAAGGAATTGAAGCGAGGTTCAACGGCCTTGGTGTGGGATCCAGTAAAATGAACATTTGATGTTTTTGAAGAGTGGTGGGCAGAGAGACTAGATGTGAGCATTTTTGAAATGTCCACTGTTTTTGTCAAATTTTAAATTGTTTTTAAATCCAATAACATGTTATATGAATTTGTAGGTGGTGTCTACTGCGAAAAAAATTAAATACAGGGAATTGATCCTGAGTTGGAGGAGAAGTTGGATCGTTGTTTGAAGGGTTTAGTGGCATTCCCGACAATTTGGGAGTTGATCAAATAGGTGATTCCAATGAAGGTCCCAGTCCGAACCTCCATGAAGTTAAGTCCACGAGACGGTCAAAGCATCCTCAGGTTGAAAAAAATAAAGTGAGAGTTGCTTTCCTCGAAAGTCATATATCACAGTTGGTGGCTTCATGCACCAATAACCCTGGTCGATCACAAGTAACTTCTGTCCAATAGGTTAAGTGATTTTTGGAGGTAACTTCAGAAATTTACGAGGACATACCAATGTATTTGTTCTCTATGAAATTGCTAGAAAATTCGACCGGAGAGAGTTTTGAAGACATGCCACTGTATTTGAGTGTCATGAGAACTTTTTTTTTGTGCGTCAAGGCAGAAATATGTGAGATAGATTGGCATTATTAAAAATATGTATGATGAGCATGAATTAGTATTATAACTAGTTGTAGAGTAATCCAAGAGTTTCTAATTATCCTAATTTTACATCATGGATCATCATTTGAGTCCATATGTTTTTGTATTTGTTATGAAAATACTTGCAAAGCATATTCGAAGTGCCTTGGTGCATGTTTTTTTTGTAGATAATATAGTTCTAATTGGTGAAGCAAATGTTGAGCTTATGATGTCATTTTAATGAGAATAATATTAATAATTATCATTTACTATAATTAAAAATGTGATATGTAGGTGTAATAAATTTATGTATATTGGATCCCTTATATACAAAAATGGGGATATAAATGAGGATAAAACTCAAATTTTAAAGCTAGAAAGTTTAAATGTAGAAATCAACTTTAGGCCGATAATATACATGTGTGTGTGACTCTGAATGTTGAGTTGTAAAAAATTCGTTGACATCCAATTTGAATGTGAAAGAAATGAGATGCTAACATGGATGTATGATAACATTAGGATGGATAGATTCAGAAATAACTATATTGGAGGATAGGTTGGATTGACTTGTACAAAATATAAAGTAGCTAAATTTACACGGGTAGTTTAAAAAGTGTGCAAAAGGGCGTAAATGTGTCCAGCACATAAGTTGATAAAAAGTGTCAGATGATTAGGAAGGAAAAGTTGTAAATCTGAAATTATATGAATATGTGCATTGTCTGAAAAAATTTGCAATGAATATGTTAAACAAGAAAATGAATCCTCATGAATATACAACAACAACAACAAAAACTTTTTCCCACTAAGTGGGGTCGGCAATCCTCATGAATATACAATCAATAAAAAAGGAGGATTCATTTCACCAGCTCTAAATAGTTGTGATGAGACTGATGATGAGATTATAGTCTTTAGTTTTGTTGATTGTAGGTGGAATTACTTATATGTAGTATATGATTTTTTTTTAACTGAAGATTCCTTTTTTTAGGATCCTGTGATCGGTGGGAGCTTGCTGCTGACATATACAGTGGGATATGTATCTCCTCTTCTTTTGGCAGCCTCATTTACTGGGGCTCTGCAGGTTTTTTACCTTTTTTGATTTATATATTTTTTATACTATTTCAATATACTCTCAGAAAATGTTGAGCATAGCTAGCCGTGCTCTTATGCCATTCTTGCTTAAGAAAATGCACTTTCCTGCTTTCTAGAGCTATGTTACAGCCAGGGATTAGAAGGAACAATACCAAGTTAAATTTTATATTCTTGTTACAATATTATTAATTTTATTAATTTGGCCTTTTGTTTTTTATTTTCAGGGTTTACTTTCGCTTAGGATGTTCTCAGCGTGGATAAATCCAGCGAGGTAAACTTCCTGGGCTGATTATGAAATTTGTTGGATTGTCGAAACATTTGTCTTATCATCCTATTCCATCAAAATATTTCGATACAATTTTTATTCATTCGAAAGCTTTACATGCATATCACTCAATTCTTATGTATTTACATAACTAACATATAAACTTCAATTGTTACATGCAGGCCACCTTACCTATGCATGAAAAAGTATATTTCACTTTTTTATAGTTGAAATTGTAATAATTTTTATGTGATGTGAAAGATTTTAGGTCGTATAAATGTAAAAGTGTAGATGTTATATAGATAAGCACATAGGAATTGCGCGGTATGTGTGTAAATGACCCCTTTTTCATTTCTATATTTTGGAAGGATTTTGTACGTCCACTGTTTTCAAGGCTAAATCATAATTGATTCTGCAGCGGAGCACTTCTTTTAGGTGGAGGAATTTATACGCTACTGGATAGGCTGTTTCCAGTAACAATGGCAATGTAGGTGATGTAAGTAAACTTCTGCCTCAATAGTTCTGAAATGTAAATATATTGCTACCTTATGTAATAGTTCACTTTTGATCAATGATAAATTAGATATTGCGTGGAATTTATTTTATATTTTTAGTTGTTTAGCTGGTTATTTGCATGGCAATGTCTAGGCTTTTGATTTTATTTGATAATTTATTTATTTATTATTCGCATTATTTATTGATGTCAAGTTGTGCCAGCTGTGTCGTAATACTGCCTCATTTTTGCTTATTATGTATGTTTAGATGATTGATTAGAAGATCAATTTATGTATCATTTTTCATGAACTCGTTACCAGAGTGATTGCTCATTCATTAAATATTTGGAAAATTTACATACATACCACAATTCTTATGCATTTGCATATTTAACACCTAAAGTTTGATATTTACATTTTTTTACAACACTATGTTATCATAAGCCTATGCATGAGAAGATGTATTTCACTTTTAAAAGTTTTGTAATGGTGGTCTTCTTATGTAATATTAAAGATGTAAGTGTTATGCATGTAGATATGAAATCTTAGGTGTTGGATGTGTAAATAGATAAAAATTGTGTGGTATATATGCAAATGCTTGTTATGCCAAAATAAATAAATAATTGACCCCTTCTAAACAGTGAAATACATGCTATTTTACTAGGAGCAGTGCCCAGGTTTCTTAATTCATTAAATTGTAGTAATCTGTCATTTTGATGAACTAAATGGCTCCTAAAAACATTAGAAGTTAAGCACGATAAGGCTTTGAATGACTTGACCGGGTTCTAATAGGGCCTGGTCTCGACCAGGTTGGCCGGTTTGGGTAACATCTCTGGTTTGCGATTGCACACATGCTAAAGAGGCGGCTGCCATCTTCGCTTGTGATGACTGGAGGGGTTGTTGAATTGGGTTGCCAAACACTCTGGGTCATGGGTAGTGCACCAATTTTTTATCGAGTTTATGCTCGATCATGACTATTGGTTCATTTGAGGTTGTTTGACTTCTAGGAGTTTCTACATTCTTTGCATCCTTAGCCTTCTTTTTTGTGAGCTCTATTTTCAGGGAAATCAATGGTTTTTGTGAGCTCTTCATTAATATACAAAAGAAGGAAAATTTCTATTGTTTGATTGGAGATGTAATTTTCAATGATTGTGTTTAGAACTATTAGTAACTGATGTGTTTGCCACTTGTCTAGGTTGGTGGGTCGGGCCAACCCGAGCAATTTGGTTGACAATTATTCATTTACAATAGGGGGCAATTTTGTTCATTTGTTGTTAAGGGGTATTTCAATATGTTTTCGCAAGAGATTTAATATTACCCTCAAGTTACTAATAAACTCCAAATATGCTAGTTTATGATATTGGGCTTTCAAATCGTAGAAGGATTTCTTTGTTTTAATTGTTACTTAATATCTTATTGATCGTATCTCTATGAAAACAATTTGATTGGTTAATTGTTTTCTTTACCTCCAAGAGATGGTTCAACATAGCAATCAATGGCCTCAATCTTTATGTAACTCTTTGATTGTCTATTCCAGGCCATGCCACCTTCTCCCTTACAAGAAAGATTGATCTAATCATCATTAATACCTTTCGTACATTTATTTGTATGCTAAGTGAGTTATCTACTATCAAAGAAATGAATAAATGTCATTTGATGGGTGTTTTGAGGTATTTTGTCATAGTAATCAAAATGTCAATCTAAAAAATTATAATTTGAGTCATATGCTTCACATGAACTAGATTTAAACTTGAATTTGAAGAGAGTTTGTAGATGTAAAGAAATCCAGAGCTTTGTTTAACTATCACATTATTGATTAAGAAAATAAAATAAAAATTATTAAATTAGATTCAAATGATGTTTTAATATAAATAATAATTTTTAAATCTTGCTCAAATCCTTATTGTCTTTTGACTACATGATTAGGGTTGTTAAAATGACTCTTTGTTCGTGAACAGCTCATGTTCGGCTCGTTAAGCAAACGAGACGAACATGAACACACTTTTTGAGCTCGAAATATAAACGAGCGGAACACTCTCTCGTGTTGGGCTCATTTACACACCTACCTCCAAGAGAAGGTTCAGCATATCAATCAATGGCTTCAATCTTTATGAAACTCTTTGATTGTCACTTTCAGGCCATGCCACTTTCTCGCTTATAAGAAAGATTGATCTAATCATCATTAATAGCCTTCGTACATTTATTTGTATGCTGAGTTATCTACTATCAAAGAAATGAATACATGTCATTTGATGGGTGTTTTGAGGTATTTTGTCATAGTAATCAAAATGTCAATCTAAAAAATTATAATTTGAGTCATATGCTTCACATGAACTAGATTTAAACTTGAATTTGAAGAGAGTTTGTAGATGTAAAGAAATCCAGAGCTTTGTTTAACTATCACATTATAGGAATTAAGCAAATTTGTGTTGGTCATAGCTGGCGTAAATCTAATACAAATCCAACGATATTTGAGGTTTATGTCGGATGTCGTCTGATTTATTTTGCGGGTAAATCGAGGGTCGATAATTATAGTTTAGCCCATTTTGCGTCTAAATATTTCGACGCAAAAGATTTGCGACGGTTCATATTTCCGCCAGATTTTTTTAGGCTACTTGTGCGTCTAATTTAGCGTTTGAGAACATCGGCCGATAATATTATCTGTCGGATTACCATAACTTTTGCGATGTAAAATATCGAAGAACTGTAGAATTATTGTCAATTTAGCGTTGGATTATTCGATGCAAAACCGACGCGAATCAAATGCAAACTTGGAGCACAAATATATATATGCAATTACATTTCCACTATCTATACGTAATAAAAAATTCACATATCAACCACATTTATCCAGCCATATCAGCACAAATCAAAACTCAAATATATATCATTAATGAAAATTAAGTTACTGTAACAAATTGTCCCAAATATAAATAATAAAATTAACAAAAAATTTCAAAGTAAATGTTCAAACTAATATTGATAAATAAAAGAAAACATAAAAAAAAAAAAACTACTTATCATCTCCCTCATCTTCCTTCTCCTCCTCAACCTTTGTCATTGGCCGCTTACCCCGGCGATCTACTAAATTCTTTGACATGTGTGCTATATATGTAAAAGCCCCCGATGTTGGTCGTCTATCATTTGGTCACGCAACTAGCAGAGCTTTTTGTTCATTATAGCGACCTGTCTGGCAAGGGCCTCTTGATCTGACTGTGAGGAGTTCAAGGAACTAAGTACTGGACCACATGAGACATTGGCCTTGAAGGTTATGTCATTCATACCAAATTCATAAACCCTCTCCTTCTTCTTCCCCACCATCTGATTTCAAAGCTCGTACTTGGATTACACAACGGTAAACTGACTATCATTGCTGCTGGCTGAAGTATGGGCTTGAGTAGCCAAGCACCTCTCCGGGAGCTGCTCAAACTCCTCCTGTAAAAATTAAAACCAATGTTTAATTCACACTTTTAATAGTAAGAGTCAAAATGAAGTTTTGAATTTTTTCTTATACTTATAGCAACCCGCAGAGAATGCTCTAAGACTCACAATTGTGAGTTCTTTTCGTTATGAATATAATTTGTTATACATCTAAGCCCTCAAATTACAAATATTCATTTACAACATAGATATAGCTTTATAGATCAATGCAACTATTACAGAAAATAAAAATTAATCAATATTGATAAATATTTACGGTCAACATTACTTGTTCAAGCAGATATAGGGATCTCTAAAGTCTCATCAGTTGACAACATGAATTCAACAATTAACATTCTCATCTATATCACAATCACTTTGAACAATAGAACCGATGTATTACTCTAATACTTCGACCAACTAACATGAATTCTCCTAATGACATTCCCATCTATATCAATGTCAATTTGAACAATAGTTCAATTGCATTAATCACCAGTTCAGCCAACGAACTTAAATTCTACAAATAAAATCCCCATCTAACACCTAAACTAATGTATATACATATCTAACACTCAATACTTATATATATAAATAGCTAGATTCTCATACATATTACTCAATACTTATGTATATGCATAGCTAACACCCAAAATTCATTGCATAAGGAGATTTGCATACATACTATTGAAATTTTATTTATATACGTATCTAATACCTAAACTTCAAATCTTACATACATTCTGAGATATCTAAAATGTTCACTACTTCTAAACATATCTAACCGCGGTATTTGTGCCGCAGAAACAATGTTCACTACTTCTAAACATATCTAACCGCGGTATTCAAATTTGTGCAGCAGAAACACGATATCTAAAACATTCAATACTTTTAAGGATTTGATTATCCATTACCACATAAATGGGGCATTTACATTTATAGTATCCCAAACTTTCATATTTACCTATCTCACACAAAAATTTTCATAATTGCAAACATCATATGAAAAATAACACTCATTATCATCTTTTAATAGTCAAATTCATCTTTTCATACATAGGTAAAGTGCTACATGTGTAAAAATGAAAGTATAGATGTGAGATAGGTAAATCCTTAAGTATTAGGTGTTATATATATGTAATTTTCCCTAAAAAATATCATGAAAAGCATACCTTCCTCAATAGTTTATGGTAGGCGAGAAATATGGGAGTTTTGGTGGCCTTTGTAAGTCGCGATCTTGTCGTTGCCTTCTCGGCCAGCTCTAATGATGGTGATTGTATCACAAATGTTCGTTCACAAAGGCGAGGCTTTTTAGAGATACGGAGAGATGCGCGAGCGTTTCGTCGAAGATGGGCAAGACAAAAAAAAAGGAGGAGGTCGTAAGCGAAGGTTCCAGGAATGGGGGAGTAGAAATGAGTTTTGAGTGCAGGAAATGAATTTAATAGCATTTGAGTCAGATTTGCGTCTTCACAAAGGCGAGGCTTTTTAGAGATACGGAGAGAGATGCGCGAGCGTTTCGTCGAATATAGGCGAAACAAAAAAAGGAGGTCGTAAGCGAAGGTTCCGGGAATGGGGGAGTAGAAATGAGTTTTGAGTCAGGAAACAAATTTAATGGTATTCGAGTCAGATTTGCGTTTCTAACAATGGAGTTTGCTACGGAATTTGCTTCGACTTTCCGTTTAGACGCATTAAATACGTGATTGCGTCAATTTCTTCAATGCAAAGTCCATCACAATCCAACATCTCAGTTCGACGTTGAATTCAGCCTTTGCGTCAAATTGTTCGCCACAAATCAGACGCAAAATCCGACACAAACATCAAAACATGATTTTCAACGTTAATCAGTAAAAAATCTGACATTAATATTTGCGTCAGAAAAAACCGATGCAGGTATCAGATGCTACATGTTAATCTCCCACGTGATTGCGTCAATTTCTTCAATGCAAAGTCCATCGCAATCCAACATCTCAGTTCGGCGTTGAATTCAACATTTGCGTCAAATTGTTCGCCACAAAGCAGGCGCAAAATCTGACGCAAACATCAAAACCTGATTTTCGACGTAAATCAGTCAAAATTTTGACATTAATATTTGCGTAAGAAAAAACCGACGCAGATATCGGATGCTACATTTTAATCTCCCTTAGTGTCGATGCTAACAATCATTACCAACGATTGTTTTCATCTAATTGGCATTGTCCCACCTTTGTTGTCATCACCTGTTCACAATCATCCAACCACTATTATTTTATAACATTCATCTAATTGCCATCATCTCATCAATTTCACCTCATTATTATCACATGACCATCATAGCCCAACATTCATTCTTTGATCGTATTGCCCAACTGACATCTTTCGACAGCTATCACTTGGCCATCAAATGTCTACTGTAGTCACTTGATCATCATCTCATAATTATTAGCATTTGGAAACCATCACTGTTTTTTTCATGAAGATCATCAACACCTTATAAACATCCATTATAATCACAGAAGATCAAGTAAATGTTATCAACTTAGTAATCTTACACTCTCTTATCATGGGATACAACATATTTTTTTAATCTCATATACATACTAGGTCATTTCAACAAGGCCAGAACCTATGTTTATTTTTTCTTTGAGACACTTAAAAGACTTTGATATCTCCTTTGAAATACTTTGTTTGTTTGTGTGCACTAGATCTTCACCCAAAGCTAAGATATTTTTTCTCATTCTATCATTACAAATATTTTAACACGCAACAATATAAGATATTATAAAGGCATTGAACTCAAGACTCTTTAATTGCATGTCTATGCTCCCAATTAACATGCTAAAATGAGTTGCATAATTATCTTTAATGTGTCCCCAAAAAGTTTGTATTCCCAGGCACAAATCTCAAAACATTTTGTGCAAGAAACATTCCAAATTCATTCACGATCATCTGAGCCTTGAATTTAACAAACTTATAGCCAAACTTAGCGTCTCCACAAAACAAACTCAATGACACAAAAAAATGATCTAATGCAATTTCAAATTCAGCCTAGATCGAACACTTAAAGTAAATCAAATAGCTTTAATGCATCAATTAAAAGACTAAATGATCTTAAAAATTGGCATGCTTCTTGTTAAATTGAATGTTTCAACGAGAGGAATCCAATGAGCCCACGATCATTCAACTTTGACATCATTAAGACGCCTAAATGTTGAAAAAACTATCTAAATTCAACGGATCAATATGGTCTGTCCGATATAGTGTTTTGGGAAACTAATCAAACTTAACTCTTGAAACTTATCACTGGTCCAAAAGTTCAGTGTCGGCCACCAAGGTTACCGTCAACCACCATTAATAACTTACTACCACCAACTACAATCACTGTAATAATTAGCTACAACTTTTATAGCCAACTAAAATTATTATAGCCATCAACATCAACTTCTTATCTTTTCTTCCTTAACACAAGAGAGGTGTTAAGAATTATCTAGCACGCATGAATCTTATATTTTACTTCACCATTTAGTAAGATGTACACAAATATTACAAATCAATGAGATAATATGTAATGACATAAAACCCAAACTCTTCTACTAAATTAATGATTTGTAAGACTTCTCCTCTAAAATAAAAGTCAAATGACAAAGCCGTGTTGTTGATTGATCAAGGCATTGCGAGATTTGGTCAATGAGTAATGAGTACGTATTTAATTATTGTAAAATTTAAGTACTGAAATATAAACCTTAAGGGTGGCTTACACACATACCGCACAATTAATGTATATTTATATCAGTATTATAAATAAATACCAAAACTTAAATATCATATATGTCAATTCTTGAGATTTATATTGTGTGTATACATATTCTTATTTTAATTAATTAGAGACAACTAGCCATTTGGTTGGAGAAAATATTCAAGATTCAATGATCTCACGAGGAAGTTGAATCATGACGTAATAAATATATAAATTATTTACGCATATCTTAAATAATAGAATAATAATATATCATCATATTTTTTTATTGATTCAATTAATAATATTTTAATTTAATATAATATTTTTGAATATTTTGAGATATAATTTAAGTAAAAAGTTTAAGGCATTATATTTTCACAAATCTTAATTTAAATATAAAATACTAAAATTAGATAATATTTGAACTAAAGGATTGTTTAGAGATTGGACCGATTCACCTCTTTGCCGGTTCAAACCACGAGCGATTATTGCGTGCGGAGAGCGCACGCAGCTCCGCACGCAATAGTTACTCAAACCACATGCTATGCAGACGTAATTCGAAATCGGTCAGCGTTCCATATAAAACGAAGACGACCATTTTGAAGCCCGCCTGCCCATACCTCACCTCCAGCTACCGGATCTTCGCGTCTCTCTTCGTTTTCAATGGCCGGTTATCCCCAGGGCTCCGGTAATCCTTACGGCGCGCCACCGGCAAATCCATACGGATCAGCCCCTCCGCAACCATATGGAGCCGCACCTCCGCAATCCTATGGCGCTGCGCCGACGCAGCCGCACGGTTACGGCGCTCCCCAGCCATCGGCACCTTACTCTAAGCCGGAGAAACCAGGTAAGATACATGGAGGCGGCGGCGCAGGTGGATACGATTCACAGCCTTACGGTTACGGCGCTCCCCAGCCATCGGAGCCTTACTACAAGCCGGAGAAACCAGGTAAGACACATGGAGTTGGCGGCGGCGTTGGATACGAGCAACCTCCTCCAGCAGCAGGGTACGGGGCTGCGACCCCTTTCGCTGCGCTTCTGCCGTCGCAATTCCCGCCGGGAACCGACCCGAGCTTGGTGGCGTGCTTCCAGATTGCTGATCAGGACGGGAGCGGCCTAATAGACGACAAGGAGCTGCAGCGTGCTTTGTCTTCTTATAACCAGGGCTTCAGCCTCCGCACAGTTCACCTTCTTATGTACCTTTTCACATCGTCCAACATCCGCAAGATTGGTGAGATTTCCCCGCATATTTTCTTTCTCAAAACCCTAATTAGTGTTTTGTCCGGTTTCATATTGTTATGCTTGGGAGTTTGAAAGGAGAAATCTCGTGCTTACGGTTTTAGATTCCGTTCTTCGGCGCAGTTAATTTCAGGCTTTGCAAAGAAGTTCCGTCCCTTTCTTCTGTGTGTGTTCCATGAAGATGCTTCTTTGCTTCAATCGGTTTATTTACTGCAGCGATGGGCTTTGATCCCTGTTTTATTCTAAGTTGAATTAACCTAATTTGCGATTTTGATTTGATTATATTGACTCAATTTCTTTGTTTGATGGTTATGGAGGTGAACTTGTACTATAAAGCATGCGTTTGTTCAGTGCTGGAGGTAGCCTCGATCGAGCATTGCTTAGTAGAATACAAGTAATGAGTTAGCCGGTTAAAAAAAAATACGGTCGGGGGTTTCATTTTGATATAGTTCAACAATCCTTGGGTTTCTTTTTATCCGCAGCTAAAAGGGCAATGCTAATTTCACAACGCTAGTAGTCTACCTGACTTGCCGGCAGGTGCGGGATATTTTGTCCAGCTCGCTGTCTTCTTTAATTTTTTTTTCCAGATCAAATTGAAATGTCAAATCTAACCAAAATTGTTTGATCCGGTCCAAAGGATTATGCAAAAGATGATTGTTACGCTCTTGGCTCGTCATAAGGGATTATTCGTCTATGTATAACACTAAGCCACCACTCTTCTATGATTTTGTTGATTTTAGTTGGTTTTAATTGATTTTAATCCACGACCTACTTAGATTTTTAGGAGCAACTTGCTATTTTTAATGCCTGGAAAGGGTGATCTGGCTAGAACCCTGATCCAAGATCTGCAACAGAAGCATAGGTGAGTCAGTCACTTATGCTTTGCTTATGCTGGTCGGGTCCGTTAGTACATAATACTATAATCCCTACATAAGTGTACAAATGAATTAGTCTCATGAAATTGATGTGGTTTTGCGAGTTTGTATGCTTTGACTCATTTTATTTGCATGTCCATGTTAATACAAATATGACCAATTATAGTTAAATAAAGGTTTTTCTGTAAAATCTAAAAGGAACAACTTATAATAAGTCATTTAAATCATCATTAGCTTTATCCAAAGTATTTGACGTTGGCTTTAGGAATCTTTTTTTTTTCCTGTTAATGAGGTTTTAATTTTAGTTTGTACAAACATTTCTTACAACTCATACCTATGTTGTCTTTGCTTGTTGCCAAATCATTCCATTCTAATTCTATCAACTCGCCCCATTATTCCATCTCATATTTTGTGCTTCTAACATAACTATTCATCACTTTATCAATATTAACTTTATCGCACATCCATCTTAAAATCCTCATTTCTATTAAACTTTAATTGATCTTCGATAGCTCATTTATTGGCCAATAAGTAGTTATATCATAGCTAGGCATGTTGTGGTTTATTAATTTTAGAAAGACTCAATGATCTTCTCTTATCAAGTTATACTCTTAAAATACTTATGCATTTTAATCTACTAAATTTAATTTTATAACTTATATCCTCATTTTACCCACATTTTCTTGTATGATCATACAAAATATTTGATGTTATGACAATTAGTTATCACTTAATCTTTTAATAATATTAGTTCATGCACCTAGGTTTTGTTTTGCTATTTTACTAGTATTTAGCTTTATTTCAAATAGAAAAAAAAATTATTATTTTAGCTTTTCATTTTTCTGTTTATGAAAAAATATATATGTGATTAAAATACACCAAGTGCTTCAATTTTATATTTGATAAACATATTTTCTAAATAAAAGTAAACTTAGATACAATCTTTATGTTTTGAAATCTTTCTCACCACTATATAACTGGTAATATCTATCATTATTGTTGGATCTTGTTCTGTTCGTAAGTTATCCTTGAAAGGTAAGAGAGATATAGAATAAGAGAGAGAAATTTGCTAAGCTCAATTGAGTATTTCAAAATACATAACCTATAACTCAGACAGTGGGAAATCTACTAAGTATGCTCAAATAGGTATACCAAAAGTTCATAATCAATGACTCTGACGACTCAAAACCCTCAACTTTCCCTAAAATCTTTTATTTATAGATATAAATCTTTGGTCTCGTGTATTATAGGTAAAGCTATAAATGAGCTGCACTTATAATAAATATAGAAAAATCATGTAGCCTTAATATTTACTCGAACTTCGACTTAAGAGCTATTTGATTTGTTGCAAAGGAGGTATTCTATTCCAAATATAGGTGCTTTGAAAATTTGGGTTTTTAGATTGAGGAAAGATAATTTCAGTGTAAAATTGCAATGAATTTAGTATTTTTTTAGTGTAGGGCGATTTTCATGCACATTGCAATTTACGGTTGTTGGCAACGCCATTGTAGTCGCCGCAAGTATTGCGATCATTGCAACCACCACGAACAACCACTTTCTAGTTGCCTCTGTTGACCACCACTGCTAACCACCACTAGCTAGCCTTTTTCATCTGTCGATCGTTGTCCCCTACCCCGTTTCACGTCCTCCTTCGCTATGGTCATCGATCTTCTACCATCAACAGTTGTCGGCCACCACTGTCCATCACTAGTCGATTGATATCATCGGCTGCTCTTCAAGGATTTTATGGTTCATTCATTTCTTATTGTAGTCACCCAAATACAAAATTATAAATTCATGTGTTTGTGGTGTATTCATCCAAACAACAATACTCACTTATTACTTCACTATATTTACTTTTCACTACATTTTTTTACAATCCAAACAATTTCTTAGACTAAGTGAAATAGTTGGTCTTTAGGACTAATCGGTTGTTCAATGTAGATGACCATCGAGTGTTAGGGTCCTTAGGTCCTCTTAAAGTATTGGTTAAATGTCCTCTCCATACATAGTAGGTTATCATTCGGTGAGGTGATTCTATCCCTTGGCTCAGATGAGTTCTCCTCGAGTTTTTTATGGATGTTTTCTCTTTTAATCCACCCGCGAGTCTGCTAGTCATCAACAAAATGATGCCAATGGCTTGGCTATGTGAGTTGCTCTGAGAATCTACTAGCAAGTCTGTTGGTGAATCCATTTTGTCTGAGTTTGTATAGAGCCTAGTTTTGATGAGTATCCTTGGAATCCAGATAGCAAGTTTGTCTCGTAGTTTTACTTTTAGGTGGATTCACCCCTAGGATATACAATTTTTGCATGATTTATATTTCTTATAACTTTGCTTAATTTTTGATCCACACCTTTTCTCTGTGATGCTCACTAAACCAAGCTTGTAAAAGAAAGAAGAAAAATTTAGTTGAAAAAAATTTTTGTTCCTTCATAACTTCTTTGGGAAACCTAGCTCTCATCCTGAAAAATTTTCTGTTAATTTTAAAAGCATTGCAAACATCTTCTTATGGATCACTTGGGGCATCTTCCTTGGGAACTTTTACAATCATCAAAATTATTAGTGTTATGATTCTCTTATTTAAAATTATATACCTTCGTGGATACCTTTCATGAAACTACATATTTCTTTTTAGTCCCTTCCCTCCTAGCTCTCTTTGTCATCAATTTCTCTTACTTCAGATGCTCCTTTTTCTACCTCCATGCCTCTACAGGCATACTCTCAATAATATTGACCTCTACCCACAACACTTTCAAGAAATTGTCAGATTCAATTGTGCCATCCACCATTTGATGAGCCCTCTAACTTGTAAAGAGATAAAAGATAACTTACTGCTCATCTTATTCACTCCATGTTTCATTTGATCAGTTATCTACTTTGTTCTACACTTTTTCATTCCCTCTATTTAATCCTTACGCATTTCTAGATTCATTATTTAGATGGATATGCACTATGGATGTTGAATTGGATTCTCTTCTTAGTCTTCATATTTATTTGGTTGTTCATTCTCCAGAGCCCCAACCAATAGCTTCTCGTTGTGTTTTCACTGTTAAATTTTATCATGATTGATCGATATATCGCCGTGAAGTACTCTCATCCATAGTCTATTCTGACACATTCTGGCTTGTTGCATGATTAAATACGGGTAGAATTCTTTTATTTACAGTTTTCAATCATGGTTGGACTATGCTGCAAATGGATATTAATGAGTTATTTTATGATGAATTACAATAGTAGTTTATACGGAGCAACTTCTTGGATATGTTGCTGAAGGGAGAGTTGTTTGTATCTACTTTGGAAGATTAGTTGTGGCCATAAACAAAATCCATGAGCCTGATTTGACGAACTTTGTGAAGTCTTGCATGACGTTTGTCTTCATAGCAGCACAACATATTACCATATCTTTACCATGTTTACTCTTGAATATTCTATCATACTAGTTATTTATGTAATCATCGTCTTTCTCATTGGGCGTGACTATGACAACTTTGAGGCAAAACACTCAGAAGATCCTATGATATTATACTAGTCCTCAAACCTCATCATTCATTATAATTATTTCTCAGGTCCAAAGGAATTCACCTCATTATTCTACAGCCTTCAGAACTGGAGGGTAATCATGCTATATTTTTACTGAAGTTTATATGCAGCAGACTTACTCATCCATTTGGGTAGTTCATAGTGTTAATAAATGGGCATGACTGCAGGCTATCTTTGAGAGATTCGATCGTGATCGCAGCGGCAGGATTGATGCGCCGGAGCTACGAGAAGCCCTTCTTAGCCTGGGCTATGCAGTCTCCCCTGTTGTTCTTGATTTGCTTCTTGCCAAGTTCGACAAAAGTGATGGCAAGTACAGGGCGATCGAATATGATAACTTCATCGAGTACGATCCTTCTCGTTCTCCTCACTCTTCTTTTCAGAATATTCATTTTTTTTTAAACAATTTTGCTAATATAAATGTTTTGGATGTTCTATTTTGATTTACAGATGCTGCCTCACTGTCAAGGTACTGCCTCTAATTTTTTATGAGGATTTACATACATTCCATACTATTTTTATGTATGTACATATTTGCCACATAAAGTTTGATGTTTTTACATGTAACACTTTAGTTTCTTAATCACTTCAAAACTTATGTATGAAAATGTGTATTCTAATTTAAAGATGTTAGTATTGATGGTATTTTTTGATGTAATGTTAACAATTTGAGTGTTATATAAGCTAATATTAATATGTAGGTGTTAGATATGTAAACACATAAGATGAATTACATGGTCTGTAAGTAAATCTTTATTTATGTAAGGAAAATTTACATGCATACCACTCAATTCTTATGTGTTTACATATCTCACACTTAAACTTCAATTTTAACATATATTCCACTTTATCTATGCATGAAACCGTGTATTTCACTTTTTGAAAGTAAAAAATAGTGACAATTTTTATGTGATATGAAAGGTCTGGGTGCTATAAATGTAAAGAGTAAACTTTAGGTGTTAGACATGTAAATACATAGGAATTGGGTGTTATGTATGTAAATGCCCTTTTTTTTGTCATCTGATCAGGAATTTTGTCTGTTGTCGATGGAGTTTAGTAATTGACTGTGTTGTGATGTAATTTGGCAGGGTTTGACAGATAAATTCAAGGAAAAAGACACAACGTACACTGGATCTGCAACTTTCACCTATGAATCCTTCATGCTTACAGTGCTCCCATTCCTCATAGCCTAGTGGTATTGGCTTGCAGCCTTTGGCTTGCGTACGATCTTTGAGTTGCTTTAGGTTCGCTGAGCTTGTTTTGAGTATGCTTCATTTATTTCATGTCATGAACTTTTATGACACTCTTTGTTGCATTTTGGACTTTGTGTTCGTTGTTTTGAGATTATTATGTGATGCAATTTTTATTTTAAAGTATGTAATTGTGTTGAGGTCATGTGTTTAGTTTATTTTACTAAGTGGTTCGGTGTTTTGTTTTTGTTTATTATGTCTTGAGTTTAAGGCTTAACTTACAGGTACGTGTCAATCAAAAAAAATGTTGCATTTCAGTGAAATATAAGTAAACCTTTGTAAAATAGATCCCATCTGTTTGACTGCATTTGCTTTGTATGTTATATTTATCATGGAGATGCACCATGAGGCAAAATAATTTTACTTTTGCCAGTCTTCTTTCAATCATTAGATAAAAAACAAGGGCATTCACATACATACCACCTTCCATGGGGCATCAAAAGGGACCCTGGATCACATTCTCGCATGAGGGTGTGATAATTACCACCACCGTATTGTTTAGTCCTAGCGTAGTAAGGACAGGTCGACCCTACTAGACATGGACTTGCCACCTATTGGGAGTGGGATTCACTCCTAGTCATCCTTTGGTTATATATTTGTATTTCTGAGATTTCAGGTTAGTTTTGGGGTTTTGTTTTATGTCGAGACAGTCGTTGATACTTCCGAATTTTTTTCTTTTAGAGTTGTATCTAAGGTCGAATGGTTATCTGACTGTATCCCATTTTGAAGTGGTGATCATCAATTTCCCCTTCCGTAGCAACCATCCCTTCGTTGCCACCATCCTTCCTTCTTGTTGAAGCAATCGAACAACAGATATGGACTATTTTTTTTCAGTTTCATTTGCTTCAACCTTCCTTCAACCTTCCCAAATCCCCAAATCCGTAGTCCTCGCTATTGTTTTCTTCCCAACCGCCCTCACCACCTTTCGTTGCTACCTGCATGTTGTTTTGGGGTTTTGTTTAATGTCGAGGCAGTCGTTGATATTTTGGAATTTTTTCTACTAGAGTTGTATGTAAGATTGAGTGGTGTTCTGACTGTATCTCATTCCGAGGTGGTGATTATCATCGATTTCCCCTTCCGTAACAACCATCCCTTCGCTGCGACCATCCTTCCTCCTTGTTGAAGCAGTCAAACAACATATATGGACTATTTTTTTTTTCAGTTTCATTTGTTTCAACCTTCCCAAATCCGTAGTCCTCGCTATTGTTTTCTTCCCAACCGCCCTTACCACCCTTCGTTGACTCTCCCAGCTGTCTTTACCACCCTCTATCATTGTCGACTTGCTTTCCAACCATTCCCCTTGCTGCTTCCAACAATCCACAACCCTTTCAGTTGTCCTTATCACCCCTTGCCACTGCGGATCTACAATCTAACCCTCTCTCTTGCTGTTTTCGGTCACATACAACCTTTCCAACCACTCCTACTTGTTGCTCGTCGCTCACCCCATTCCAACCACCGGCCATTATTTTCGGACTACTTAGCCGCCCTCTACAACCCACAATTCAAATCTTAATGTCAGTTTATATTGTGTTATTGTTATTTTTTATTTTATTGTGTATTTATTTGTAGTCGCTTATTTGATTTTTTTCTGTAATAATACTTGCTTTTCTATTGTTGTTTGTGTTAACTCTGGTATTATTTAATATCGGAGCTAGCTTAACTCTAGTCCTGTTTTAGGTTACCAAATGCCCCACTACTTAAACCTAGCTCCACCCAAAATTTTTCATTCTCACTCTAAATTGCCCTATATTCATTCTTCCACAGACCCAAATCCAAACCCAAACCCTAAACCCTAACCACGCCACCAATTTCGATCAGGAGCTTATCTTGGAAGAGATACAATGGCGAGTTCTTCAGTGCTACAACAGCTTGATGAAAATTGTGGAAAGGACCCATGGACGGGCAAGATTGGTCTGAGAGAGAGAGGAACACCTTAATCCCTTATTTAGGGTTGATCCCAATGGAGAAAAAGATAGGACACATTGCTTTGGGATTTGATATCTGAGGAGACCGAGAGTTAAAATGTCAGTTAGAGGATAAAGAGACTCGGGAGTGAAAGTAGACATACTAGATTTTGAGGAGAGAATGAATCCAAATAAGCTAATAGAGTGCATGTAGACTGTTGAGAGAGTTTTGTTAAACAAGGATGTGTCATATGATCAAAAAGTGAAGCTTGATGCTATCAAGATAAAGAAGAGCATCTCATTGCAGTGAGAGAACCTGAAGAGGGAGATAAATAGAAAAGAACAGAGCATGATTACTACTTGGGAGAATATGAAGAGGGAGATGCGACAACACACACTACTGTTAGGATCTTTTCTTGAGGCTCCACCATTTACAGTAGAGGCGCCCATCAGTGGATGAGTACCAATGGAGTTTATGCAACTTAAGTTGAACTGTGATCTGACGGAGCTAGAGGAACATACGATAGTGAGGTACTTGAAAGGACTAAAGCTCGCCATCTGTAAGGTGGTTCATCTACAACCTTATTGGTCTTTGGGTGACTTTCAAACCTTAGCACTGAAGGTGAAGAGAGCAGAAACAGATGCACCCATCATCTTTTAGACAACTACTCATAACTGGAGGCATCAATAGGAGCACACCTAAGGTAGTTGAGAAGTATGGTCGGGAACGATAGATCTGCCCAGAGTGGGAGGAAACCTAAGAAGAGTATCACTCCCAATATAGTCCCAACAAGGAAATGCTTCAGATGTCATTGTTATGGACATATCGCTTTTGGTTGCCCTATGAGCCAAATTGTGTCCTTCATTGAGTGGGGTGCAGTGGAGGAAGTGATTGACGAAGAGGCTGCTGAAGAACAGGTGAGGAGTACCAACTCCCACAAGATGAGGGCGAGATACTTGTGGTTCGACGGGTCCTTCAGACTGTGGCTACAAGGAAGGAGCAGTGGCTTCACCATAATGTATTTTATATCTGGTGTATTATGAAAGGAAAGACATGCAACCTCATCATCGATGGAGGTAGCAATAAGTATGTGACATCTATACAGATGGTGGACAAGTTAAGCCTCACAACTCAAAAACATTTTTAGACATGTTCCTTAACATGGTTGAAGAAGAGGAACTTGGTCAGCATTGATAGGAAACACCTCGTGAAATTTTCAATTCGGAACCAGTTGCAAGATCAAATGTAGTATGACGTTGTGCCCATGGATGCCTGTCACATCCTATTGGGGAGACTGTGACAGTTTGACCGCAGGACTTAGCATGACAGACACATGAACAACTACTCGTTTACCAGGGATAGAAATCACATAGTTCTCTTACTTTATGAAGTCCAAGGTTACATGTGTTCTTATCAATGGAGAAGCGCCAATGAGATCGGCTTTGGTAATGATAGAGGATAGCAGGACAGAGGCGTCAATTGCAGGCATGGGGTAGCCACTGCCTCTGCCACGCCATCCTCTATCATCACCAAAATTGTATTCGGGTAGCCACTAAATATAGCCACATGTAACCTTTCCAGCAAACCCTACTTGTTGTCGCTCTTCATCCACCCAATTTTAGCCACTCACCACTACTTTCAACCCACCTAGCCGCCCTCCACCACCCATGGATCGAGCCCTAGTATGAGTTTGTGTTATGCCATTACTATTTTCTGTTTCAGTGTGTTTTGTGGTTGTAAACGCCTATTTGTATTTTTTTCGTCAGAATATTTGCTTTCTTATTGTTGTATGGGTCAAATCTGGTATAATTTGGTATCAAAGCTAACATACCTTAGTTCTGCCCTTGGGTTACTGAAAGCCCCACAACCTAACCCTATCTCCACCCACAATTTTTCTTTATCACCCTACATCACTCCATGCACATTCTTTCACCGACCTAAACCCGAATTCTAACCACACCACTAAATAGACAATTATCAGAGACCTGATTAAGAGCTTATCATGAAAGAGATATAGCGACAGCTTTGTTGTGTGTTACAATAACTCAATGAAACTGTGGAAAGGGAGAGGTCACCATTGAGTGTAGTAGTGAGATCTGATGAGGAGATAAAAAGAGAGAGTAACACCCAAATCCCTTTGGTAAGGATGATTCCAGTGAATAATAAGACATGCCATCTTTATTTTGTAATATCAAAGTTGGATGATCAATGGATGCCTGCCACATCTTGTCGGGGAGACCGTGGTGGTTTGATCGCATGACTGAGCTAAAGGGCACAAGAACATCTATACATTCACTAAGGATGGAAAGCATACCGTTCTTTTACCCTTTATGGAGTCTGAGGTTGTAAGTGCTTTTGCTAGTGAAGAAGCTCCAATGAGATCGGTTTTGGTGATGATAGGGGACAACATGGCAAAGACATCGATTCCAGACATGGGGCAATCACTACAAAGAGACATCATGATCGATATCTTACTGTCATTGCCGATGTCTTTAGAGAGAGTTCATTATGTTCCCACATTAGATGGGGATGAGGCAACCTGAGACTACTTTTGGAAGACTCTATAGAGTACACTTGGCACGGAGGCCTATTTCAGTTTAACAATGTATGCTCATATGGTTGAATCAATATGGATGGATGATCGTTAGTGAGGAAAACTCCTATGGTATTTTGGGGTAAAGTGTTGTCGACAAAAGGATACATGTGCTTCTAGGGCCACAATCAATGATTCTTCAACTTCGGGAGGTTACAATAGCTCTATCATCTTGAAGGTGCAGACAAAAGCTTTGACTAATGAGATCAATCCCCCCTAACTCCAGGAGAGTAACACGGGGCATCAAAAGGGACCCAGGATTGCGATGCTGCATGAGGGCACACTAATCATTGTGACTGGATTGTTCAGTTTAAGCGTAGGAAGGACTGGACAACCCTCCTAGGTATGGACTTGCCACCTATAGGGAATGAGGTCCACTCCTAGATATTCTAGGGTTATATATTTGTATTCCTGATGTTGCAAGTTCATATTTATTGTTTTATGTTCCGTCGAGATAACTGTTGATCTCTCTGAGGTTTGCTTCTAGGGTTGTATTCATGGACAAGTGATGCTCTGGTTGTATCTTGTTATAAGGTGGTGATTATCTTCAACTTCTCCTTCTGCCGCAACCTTCGCTCTTTTGCCACCGTCCTTCTTACTCCTTGCAACTGTTGAACATCTTTTTAGACTGTTTCTTTGCGGTTTCACTTGTTGCCACCTTTCCGAGCCAGCATCCTCATTGTTGCAACCTTCCCAACCGCCGATGATCTTTCTAAAGCTCTGAGGTTGGTGGGGAGGATTTTCTGGTTTATCGTAGTAGGAGAGCTAGAAACTCCAAGAAGCATGGACGATCATTTGGAACGCCGATGGTCATGTCGACAAGAATCGTACCTTCCATCATCAACACTCAAGTCTTTTATTATTCTGGAGCACTGGGGCACCTCTCAAACTTCTATAATTTTTGTGGTAGCTAAATAAATTGCCAATAATAATAATAATAATAATAGTTACATATATTGATTTGATTCGATGATATTTTGATTTAAACATTCTATTTGCTCAGCATATATGTAAAATGTATAAGTTATTTTCTTTACCTCCCAATTTATATGTATTTTTATCTGTAATATCTGAATTTTACTTTTTTTATTACATAAAAAAATCATTTTATATTACTTCTTATATAATTTTTTTTTACCACATAAATCATTTATATTACATAAAAAATAATTTAATTTTTAACTCAAATACATATTTTCATGTATAAATAAAAATTAAATTTATAGACATTAGATAAATAAGAATTGAGTGGTATGAGTGCCGAGGGGGAGCGAGGGCAAAACATCCACGTTGCTCGCAAAAGCGAGCAATATCAACCCGATCGCTACCGCAAGCAGTTGATAGCGCACGAGCTTCAGTGCAACAGATAATGGCGGGAGCAGCGGTGAGCCCTAATCCCATTCATCCTCCTCCTTCCCTTCTCCCATCCATCAAGCCCAGGGTGATCATACTTGGTGGAACCGGCCGAGTGGGCGCCTCCACCGCCGCCGCTCTTTCTCGCTTCTGTCCCTCCGTCCGACTCTTCTTAGCCGGAAGAAATCGGTTAATCCTGATTACCCAGTTAATTTTTCTATGCAATTGCTTTTCAGGTAGATCTGCTTAAGCTCGTGACTTTCTTTGTAGGGAGAAGGGCGATGCTCTTGCTTCCAAAATCGGGGAGAACACCAAGTTTGTCCAGGTGAACGTCGACGACATCCATAGCATCCAAGCTGCTTTAGAAGGTGCCATATCGTTTGTTATCTGTTTGTGTTTCTCCTGAAGTGTATGTCTGTTCTTGCATGAGACACTTATCTGGGGATTTTTTGCTACAAGGAGGATTTAACTTGAATAGGATTGTAAATCCTGTAAATCTGGATTTATCAAATCTAGATGCTGTTAATTGTTAAACACTGGAAACTGTTTTGTACGGTTGAAGTTAAATCGAGTTTAATACGTTTAAACTGCTTGACAACTTACTTCAGGGTTTAAGTCTATTGGTTTAAGCATGTGTTAAATATCAAATGTTTGTTGTTTTAATCCTCAGTTTTTAATTCCCGACATCATCATCAGTGATGCGCATAAGAAGAGGTTTATTAGTCCCCTTAGTCATCTGTTTAATTTCAGACCTAAAATTAAGCTAAATCATAAGTGGTAAGCTAAGCAAAACAACTACCAATGCAAGGAAAGGTACTGCAAGTTTATTAGCTGTGTCATCAAATCGGATTCCTTCAGTGTGCTCGGGATTGAAATATGAGCTCCAAGTTGTTGCTCTAATGAATTCAGCTCTGATAAAAGATCTTCCAATGTCCAATTTGGCTATGGATCAGCACATGTATGTAAGTTCTCTCTCATGGGACAGAGAGATGTGGCTGCAGTGCTGAATTGTGACTTAAATGACTATGGTTCTAACACCATTTGTTTAAATTACAATAGGTAGCACATACATATTTATTAGAAGCACTTGAGGCATTTTCAGCACAAAAAGATACTAATGTAAAAGAATGCCCACAAAATCATTCCAAGCTTTCGCATCCTAACACAATAGCATTTTAGAGTAATCAATATTATTTGAATAACATATCGAGATCCACCCTCTTAATTTTACCCCCTTTTCAGTCAGATCTTTGTTACATTTTAAAAATATTAATAAATTAAAGTGGTAAACTAAGAAGGTGTAAACAAATACTTAATTTACGGCCAACTACAAACAAACAACTATGTAGAACTGAAAAGTAGTTTAAAATAACATTTTCTAAAAACAACAACTCAATGACAATCACATCCAAAAACTCGATCAAATTATTCTTAATAATATTTTTCAAATAATGCTACAAAAGAAAAAAATACAAAACACAATTAAGAAAGCTGAATTTTAACTAATCCATAAGTTTTGTTAAGCACCTGAATATTTATAAACTATAATACTAAAATTGAAAATAATAACTTTCTCCATCCTTTGAGTACTTCCTATAAATTGGTGGCAATTATATCTCATACTTTTTCTCGAAATCTCTCCCAATTATCACATTCACGGTTCATCATTGATCTCAGCCTCACCAAAAATATCTTGTTGCATCTCCGTCTGAGACATTAAAATATATAGCAATCACAAATTCTTCTTGTAAGAAATTGAGACATGCGACTTATCACCCGAAACCTTTCCTTTCAAATCTCAAAAGTTCTCTCGACTATGTCAAAAGTTCTCTCGACTAAGTTTTGTGGCTATGTATGATAATGATTGTACAACTCTTGTGCTCTTGATTATATGTGGAACGCGCTTGTGCGCTATTTATTTAATGATATTGATATCCTCTAACGGCGCTAAAGTCTTATCAATGTTTATTCTGAGACATTTTTCAAGTTTTTCTTCCCTACTGACCATTACAACGCCCACTTAAATCAACTGCAGACTTCTTGTTGTAGCCCAAGCTCTCACCTATTGAGATATTATCCATTTTGGCTTAATGACTTCACAGTTTTGTCGCGATGGTGTAGCTTCCAAGGAGATCACCCATCTTGAGAGCACCCCTATGTGAGCACACGTAACGTTGGAGTTTCTATCAAAACTACAACTGTTACATTAAAATGTATCTCGATGTTTAAGAACTTGACTTCATTCTACTTTAAGTTGTTTCACAACCTCGTCGACTTGAGTAACTGTCATACTTGTTAATTTTTTTAGCCCATAATTATCCACCAGATAGATATTCCTATCTTGAGATAGGCGTAAGTCTCTGATACCATTTGTAATAGTTCGAAATCTCACAGTTTTGTCTTATTTGTATAACTTCCTAGGAGGTCACACATCCTAGAAGTGCTCCCACACAATACACTTAACTTTTGAGTTTATGATGAAATTTCAACTGTCACACCAAAAAACTACTCATTGCTTAAGAGCTTAGCTTTATTTTACTTCAAGAGTTTTACAATTTGCCCTACTTAACCCACAAGTCCCAGATTCATCTACTCAGTAGATAGGATTTTAGAGATGACACCTATAAATTCAAGAAATGGCTCCGACCATGTATCGTGTTGTCCCATTTTGGGTTCAAGTAGTGGCTCCCATAGTATAACACTTTATTATGTACGACACTTAGTTATTATTTTCAGGCTGGTGTAATGCTCTGATACAATTGGTAACGGTTCAAACTCTTACCCAGTGAGATCTTTTCCACTTTGGGCTAATGGACTCACTGTTTTGCCCCAATGGTGTAACTTCTCACGAGGTCAACTATTATGAGAGTACTCCCATGCAACCACACTTAACTTTGAAGTTTCTGTTGAAACTACAACTGTTACACGAAAATATGTTTCGATGTTTAAAAGTTTGATTTTATTCAGCTTAAAAGGTTTCGTAATCTCCCCCACTTAAGTAAGTGACGTCCTCGTCAGTGCTTTTAAACCCAAAATCATCCATCAAACATAAGATTCTAGAGGTGGCCCCTACAAATTCAAGAAGTGGTTTCCACCATATGACACTTTGTCCTATACAGGGTTCTAGAGGTAGCTCTCTTGACTTAGCACTATGTTATATATGCCACTTAATTCTCATTTGGTTGGTGTTATGCTCTGATATCATTTGTAACAGCTTGAACTCTACCCATCACGACATTGTCTGCCTTGGCTGGGTGGTCTTCCAATTTTGCCCCATTGGTGTAACTTGTAGGATGTCACCGATCGCAGGAGTGCTCGCATGCGAGTGTGCTTAATTTTGAAGTTTTTTGTCGAAACTCCAACCATTATACCAAAAGATTCCTCAATCTTTAAGAGTTCACTTCATTCTACTCAAGGAGTTTCACAATCTCTCCTCTTAAGTAACGGACATCCTCATTAGTGTTGTAAACTAGAATTATCCATCAGATAGATTTGATTCTAAAGCCGACCTCTACAGATTCAAGAGATGGATCCTACCGTGTATCACTTTGTACCATCTTGGGTTCAAGAAGCGACTCCCATGGCATAGCACATAGTTCTATATGACATTTAGTTCTTATCTTCAGGCCAATGTAATGCTTTGATGCTATTAAAGTAATTGTTATGACCCCAACCTGATGCTACCCATCATATCAAAACAGGTCACCTCGTATCAAGATCACACTAGTTAAATGATTTAGCCAAGATCTACTTGAAAAAAAAAAGAATTATTTATTTATCTTTAATTTTTTATAAATGCAGAAACATTAATATCATTAAAATATTATGTGACAAAAATAATTAAATTCATATCTCAACTATACAATAAAAAAAAATATATAGAACCATTGAATAATGTATACATCACCATAAATGTTAAAAACATGGATATAACTTAGTAATATACATAATATCAGACTCTTTATCGTAACCAATAGATTTCATGCATGCAACAACATTAGCCTTATCAGGATGACATATACTCTCATCCATTGAGATATTGTTTGCTTTGGCCTAACCCTTGGCGTAACATCCCAGGATGTCACCCACCTTAGGAGTTTTCCCATTCGAGCGCACTTAACTTTGGAGTTGAAACTCCAACCCTTACAACAAAAGGCGCCTCAATATTTAAGAGTTCCGACTTCATTCTACTTAAGGTGTTCATAATCTCCCCACTTAAGTAACTGACATCCTCATCAGTTTTCTTAGCTCATAATTATCCATCTGACATATATTTCTATCGTGAGATTGGCGTAAGGCTCTGATACCATTTGTAATAGGCCAAACTCTCACTCATCAAGATATTGTCCGCTTAATCTAGTTGTCTCATGATTTTTTCTTAATGATGTAACTTCCTGGAAGGTCACCCATCTTAAGAGTGCTCCTATGCGAACGTGTTTAACTTTGGAGTTTCTGTAGAAACTTCAACCGTTATACTAAAAGGCACCTCAATGTTGAAGTTCTTCACTACATTCTACATAAGGGGTTTCACGCTTCTATCTGCCAACCACATGCAATTTATATAAAATATCGGTTAAATGAAATAGTGGCCATCACATTTTGCAAAGTAAAACTCTTTTTGTTATGGTACATGATTCGTAATAGTCTGTTGACCATTGTCGAAGTATGAGTACAATCTATTACTTTAATAAATTTATGAACATATGGATAAAATTGTGTGATTTTCTGTCTAATAAGATCACAATCTCTTTCAATTGAGAGCAACTTTATAAATTCATCTTCTAAATTCATCTTATAAATTCATCTGATAGTGAGACTATTGCTTGCAACACAAGATTAAAGTATTTACTAACAAAGCTGTTTGTAACTATGAGCGTGTGCTATTTCTCTAAGAAAAATTCCTATTTGTTTTGTCATTTTCTTATTTTTTTGTGTCACTCAAGTGTCCGCTATTAATTAATGAGTCTCTCGGTTGTACAAAAGCCTTGGGTATAACTTGGAAGCTTGAAATAGTTTTAAGATCTCACTAGATTGCCGACAAGCACATATGCAACGTATTGATAACCGATATAGAACTTGTAAAACACGAGTGTCTGAATGTGATCATCATCATCTTTCGAACTGGATTTCTCCATAATTAATGGTGTAAGTTCAATTATAAAAGGGAAACTGTAGATGCATGTCAACCATGCTACAAATCTTATCTGAGAAATTTCATCTCAAAAAACTTTTCATTACTATATAGTTGGTAAAATAACCGTAAAAACAAATTACAAAAACAAAAAATATGCAACACAATGAAAAGTTAAATTTTGATAGTAAGAACCATGAAGTACAAGAAACATATAACAAATAGTTGCTTTGAAAGAGGAAACGGATGTTTCAATGCTATACAAACAAAGAGATAGTACTAACAAAAGCAACATAAAAAACAATACCATCAGCTAAGCTCAATATGTATAAACGCAGATGACACCTAAGTACATATATTACATCCAATTACGTAGCAATGGTCAATCCCACATCATTTGAGAATTTTGTTGTCATTGTTATCACGGCTCTTGTTATGCATGGGGGTAAGTTTCATGCTAGAATACAGAATAAATTATAGAGGCAATTTCCCCTGGTCTTAAGTTTTGTGGAGTACCTCCTTATTGAAGACTATAGCTGACACCAAATCTACTTGTTTGCTTTTTTCGCTTTGTTTTGGAAGCGATCATCTTTTTTTTTGAAATTTCATTGAAGTTTGAGGGTTATTTTGCTCTGCAAAATGATTGAACTTTACTCATGTGTTTGTAGTTGTTCTACATTTTTTGAGTTAATCATTTTCATAGTTTTTGTTACGAACTCCATGCTAGTGATATACTTAAATTTCAGGCATGGATCTTGTTGTTCATTCTGCTGGTCCTTTTCAGCAAGAAGAGAAATGCAATGTTCTAGAAGCTGCGATTTCGTCTAATGTGAGAAACTGTGAATCTGTGTTTGCTTGAGTAGTTTCACTTCATTTTCTTTTAAGAATTCTCTAATTTTGTTATGGTATTTGCCAAACAGACGACATATTTAGATGTTTGTGATGATACAAACTATGCATGGAGGGCCAAATCTTTCCACGAAAAAGCTGTATCTGCTGGGGTTACTGCTCTGACAACTAGTGGAATTTATCCTGGTGTAAGCAATGGTATGCTAATTCAGCATTATTAATATCCTAGAGGTTGTTTGGGATCACTTTTATATTTTATTTTCTATTTTTTATTTTTGTTTTATATTTATTTATATTTTGATTTGAAATAAAACATGTTTGATGATGACAGCCATCAAATTTTCAACGTCCGACATGAATCTCAAGACATGACACAGATCTTGATGCATCTTTTTGAGCAAGAAAATTTCAAACATTAATAAAAAACTCATCTGAAGGTCCGATTTTAGCAAACTTACAGTCAAACTGACCGACTCAACGAGATAGACCCAATGTTATCAAAATTGTTCTAGTCCAAGTAAAATCAAGCTCAAATCAAGATATTAAATTGCTTTTGAAAACTTTTTACGAATATTTGGAAGGTTAAACAAGTTTTAAATTGTGTGAGCTCGTAGTCGAATTGAGCATCTCGAAAAGATGAATCCAATGAGCCCATGATCACTCAATTCTGACATCGTTAATACACTCCAATGTCTATCAAATATCATCTGATCCTGGGAATCTCTCTAGACCGTTCGATCATAATGATTTTTATGGATTCATTAATTACAATCGGGAGTCTATAAATAAAGCCCCTCATCTCATGAGTTAAGATGAGTGTTTGAAGTTTAAAGAAGATTGAAGCTTGAAGAAGTAGCTGAAATTGCATTCTACTTCTGCAACTGTCGACCAACACCAACCACCTTCAACCATCACTCGTCGGCCGCCCACGATCACCATCAACCGCTGCCCACTCCTTGCAATGAAGCATTGTGCGAAGCAACAATAGATGTCGCAGAGTCATGAAGCAACTTGCGAAGAGGTGCATCATCCCGAACAGTGGGTTGACTCCAAAGTGCAACAACGTATCCCGAAGACAGTGTAACAATGCATCTCAAAGACGATGCAAGATTGTATCTCAAAGATGGGGTAACAATGCACCTGACATATTTGTGACGCTCTCGACTCCGGCCCTCGGGGCCTATGGACGTCAATACTACTTACTCATTAGTACAACTTACATGACCAATTATGACCTACGTGGTCTATAGCTCGTGCAACTTTTGACTTAGGCCCCTGTGACCCACAAACATCATCGCGGCTCACCACTATGGCCTATACGACCTACGTGGTACACAACTCTCGCAACTCTTTACTATAGTCTCTATGGCCAACCAAGGCCCCTGAAACAATTATTTATGTCCTACCTGATCAACTGCTATCATGGTTTTCAACTATAAATTCTACGACAACTGACGCTGCAAATATCGTCTACAACACTCAAGACAGATTATTACCTCCACGACAATCGACTAGTGTCCTCGGAGTCTTTTGTCGCCAAGAATTACAGCCAGATTACAAATATATAACTTTGCAATTCTATATTCCCTAATTCAGCAGAAAAGTAAACACGTGTACTCATCTTTTATAATAGATTATTTCAATTGGGCTAGACCCCATAGTTTTGTTACCTTTCAGGAGTTTGTCATGTAAAAAGTCGAGCTGTCCCATCTCGCTTCTCTTTAATTACCTGAGTGGGTGGTGGGTTCTCGTACAATGCTATGATATTATATAAACACTTTGCCACTATGAATCTTCTAGCACGTATTAGTACTCACAACTCAAATTTTATTTTCGAGTAATTTTAAAGATAAGTTGTTTTTTAAAAAAAATTGAAAATAAAAAATGCTTAAAAAATGAGCTAAACAAGAATGCTTTAAAAAACAAAAGTAAAAGTAAAAACAAAAAAAAATAAATCGTATTAATCCTCTCTTAACAAGATCTTGCACTGAATGTTGGAGTTTCTCATAATCTTTGGGACGCATTCGGTTGGCGGGTCTATTTGGTAGAACTGACCCTTTTATGAGTTGTATGGCTTGTTCGATGTCTCGTAGTGGGGGCAATCGATCTCGGAGATCGTCGATCATGACGTCTTGGAAATTGTTTAGGAGTGGCTTAAGTTGTGTGAGCATCTCATTATTCATGCCGGTACCTCCTAAGAGGACTAGAGCTAGTGCTATCGGCGTATCGCAGGCTGATTGTAGGAAGGTGATTCGTGTGATTAATGTGTCAGTGTTGTCGATCATGGGTCGCATATCTATTTTGGCAATAACATGATGTGTATTCCATCATTTTTGAGTGCGTAGGTGTTTTTGAAGCCGTTGTACTGTATTTTTCGGTCGAATTTGACATGCGTCAATGGGGACGACATCGTGCCAAACTTGCTCTTGCAGTTGATTGTCGATGCAGAACTCAACTAAGCATTTTTGATCGATGAAAATCTCGTTTCCCTTTTTAACCAGGTGAAAGAGTAGGATCGCAGATGTGTTTGTGTGACTAGGTCTAACTTCTTGACCATTAGGATGGATATGATATTTTGGCAGCTACCCATCGATGATTAAACTACAGATTTTGCCTTTGACGGTGCATGTAGTACGAAAGATATTTTATCCTAGCCATGATGGATCTCTGTCGGGTTCTGACTGAAGACCCTCCATATGACTAATATTCACCTTCGTCATCGAGGAGGGGAAGTGCCTCTTCTGAACCATCCTCAGATTGGGCTTCCTCAACTTTCTCGAGTTCTTCTACCACGCCTTCTTCAGTAAAGGAGACAACACGGGTGGTGGGGCAATTGCCTACGATGTGGCCGTACCTGTGGCACCTAAAACATTTTTGCAAGAATTGTTCCGAAGAAATTTCTTCTTTCCGGTTCGGGATGCCTTTCGTGCTTCCTGGTAGTGATTTGCCAACTTTTGTAGTGGTTTTGTTTATAGGTGTAATTTGAGGTGATCGTTTGTATGTCGACCACTGGCCGAAGGTTTTGGATTTGGCTTGCTTCTGTTGCCATTTTACTTTTAATGCGAGGGTTTAGTCATCGTTTAGCATAGTTGAAGTTGGACAATATTGCTAATAACAAGTTTTCAACCTCCAAGATAGTGGGCGATTGTGTGCTCCTCTCGCTCGACTAGGTTGCACTTCATTTGTAGTTGATCGAATTGTGTCGTGAATTCCTTAATAAATAGGTCACGCTGATGCAGGTTGTGGAGCCGAAGAAACATATCGTGGAGATAGTGAAGTGGTAGGTATTTCTTTTGCATTGCCTTCTTCATTTTGGCTCACATAGTAATTTTGTCATTCCCGTCGCGTTGTCGTCGTTGCAAGTTGTCCCGCTATAACGACGCACTTTTCTTTAGTTTGATCGCGTCAAGCTTTATCGTTGGGTACCTCCTTGTAATCAAAGTTTCGTTCGATTTCTTGCAACCAGTCGTTCATATCATTGGAGTCCATGCTCTCGTAGAATTTCGGTAGGTCCATTTTGATCTTGAAATCATGATGGATGTCAAACGTGGGCTTCTCCCGAGGTCTCCTGAAATAGTGAATGCCAAAGTGGTGTGGGCGATATTCATCATCGCTGACGTCATTGCAGTTAAACGGATTTAGGTCGTGTCGCGGTTTCCTCTTCGACTCTCGATGTCATGGTCGAGAGTAACATCGCCTTGAGTCCTGTCATCCATCTCGGCCAGTCATTGTTGTAAGTGACAAATTTCTCATTGTATTTCTTCTCAGGTCGGTTCCAACGCATACCGACATGGTGGCATGATCAAAAGTGTTTCGGGAAGAGACGAGAGAAGGAAAGAGAAGACAAGAAGAAGACAAAGGGAAGGAAAGAAGGAGAGAAGGAAGAGAAAAAATTTGGGTGGATTGGGTTGGTTTGGGGGGTTGATGCTAGTGAACCGTAGGGTTGAGCTAGCTATGATACCAAGTGATATCGGAATACCCAAACCCGAACTCAAAACGACACAATTTTAATTACTGATTTTGAAAGAAAATACAACACGGACTCTTGGACAAAGACAACACAACATGTGGACGATAATATAAGAAGTAGCGACTCGGCAAAAGTAAAATAAGTATTTCAAAGAACAGAAACAGTCCTGATTTGTGCCGGAAGATGGTGGAGGCTCTACCGGAAGGCTGTGGGAAGGGTTTGTCGGCAGCTAGGAGTGTGTCAGAGTGAACATCAGTGCTGGAAGGGGGCTGCCAGTGTTGTAGCTGGCTGGAAGGGGGCGCTGGGAGATCCTGAAGGTGCTGCAGTTGAGGGGGCGGTGCAGCAAGGGTGCTACGCAGCATCTGAAGAGAGGTGGAACAAAACCTGGATGGGCTACATAGTGTTGTGGAAAGCACAGGACTGGATGGCATTGCCCGGAGCGGATCTGGGAGAGAGTGGGGCACCAACAGTCTGCTGTTGGGTAAGGGGCGGCGTTGCCCGGTTGACCGGAACAGGGAGGATAACAGCAACGGAAAATGACACCGGGAGGAGGACACAACGGAGGTACACACCACCTTGACGGGATACAGCTGTAGCACCACGCCGCCGAAGGATACAACCCTCGCAAGAGGGAAAACACCAGGAACAGTACCTGAAATTAGAAAATCAACAATCATTTAGAGCCTAAGCAAAACACATATAAATAGGGAGAAGACTTGGTAGCTTGCAATGGAAAGATCTATGAAAGGAAGTGGAGGAAATGAAGAGGGGAGGCTGCAATTGCAACGGCTATAAAAAGGCGGAAGATTAGGGCGCAGGAAGTTGGAGTTGCAACAGAGGAGAGGGGTGGACCGTGCGATTTATGTGAATATGTGTCCAACTTCAACTATGCAATGTCACCCTCGCATTAAAAGTGGAATGGCAACAGAAGCAAGCCAAATCTCAGAACTCCTTCGGCCAGTGGTTGACATACAAACGATCATCTCAAATTATACCTATCAACAAAAACACTACAAAAGTTGGCAAATCACTACTAGGAAGCACGAAAGGCATCCCGAACCGGAAAGAAGAAATTTCTCTGGAACAATTCCTGCAAAAAATGTTTTAGGTGCCACATCCATCAATATATTCTCCCGAGGTCTCCTACAGTGATGCTAGACCGGTTCAATAACTTGCGCAGGCATGCGTGAGTTGCCCGCGGGAGACTACTGCGGGCAGACGAGGAGATAAACTATGGGAGAATGATGAGGGAAATGAGTCTCTGTTACATTTTACTGTATTACAAGAATTACATAAAAACTGTATGTTGGGTTTATATATTGATGGGTTGTTTTTTTGCTATAAGGGAAGAAATGTAGAGTGGTGGGGGTTGCCGAGCCTACTGTGCCATTTGGCAGCAGGATATTGAGTGGACAGAAGATCACGGATGGTAGGAACAGTGGTGGAACATGAAACAGGATAAGGACCCTTATGGGATGGGCCTGAAAGAATTGTTTTACTTGTTTTCAGGTCTTATACATGAAAATTAGCTACTTCAAGGTGAGATTTTTTTTTAGTAAATCGGTTGACAAAGATAAGCTTATGTGAAAGATTTGGGACATGGAAGATTTGAGAAAGTTGAAGCTTATGGGATGGGGAGGATACCAATATTGGCGTGCAAGCTGGGGAGAGTTGTTGCCAACAAAAACCTGCTACTGACTGACATATGTTGTTGGATTTGGCAGATTGTTTGTGCCAGTTGTAGGATGTGGTTGCACCTTAATCACGGAACCATTTGTTAGGTGAGGTGGCGGGTGTGGTGAATAGAGCTTTTTGAGATAATTTCAGGCTTTACTTTAAATCAACCTGATACCAGTATTCTGCTATGGAATCACCTGACTTGCCACATATTAATAGATCACTGGGGAAGTAGAAATTTTCGTTTTTGCTTGCTAGGATAAGAGTGGTTCTGTTATTATTATAGATAACTGTATAAAGCATGATCTTGAGAAGTTGAATTTGGGAAATAGTTGCATCCATAACTGTTGGAGGAAGAGAAAGCAAGGTGAATGTCAGGTGATGAGAATTGTCGATGATGAGAACCCGCATTTACCAGATCTGTCTTCTCAGAACAGAGGGTGGAGCAAAACCATCCATGCTAATCAGATGTAATTGGATCTAGATAGTGATTTTAAATGCTTATTAGCAGTATAAATATAATATCTTTGGGGTCAAGGGGCATGCTGATGGCTGTAATGGAGCCTACCTTGGCCTTGATGGAGGAAATATTTTAGGTAATCGATTGATCTTTCATGGGCATATGGTGGAGTTCATTTTTCAATCAAAGAATGTGGTAGCAATTTCAAAATTGTAGGCATCGGGCAATGTTTGACCAAATTTCTGCAATTGTGCCTATTCTGAGAACATAGGAAAGCAAGGATGGAGTATAGTTGAGCATAGGGCATCAGGAAGATTGTTCAATAAATATACGTGGTTTTTAGTGAGGATTAAGAGTGCCAAGCAGGATAGTTCTCAACGGAGATGATTTTTGGTGGGCTCCGGAATGCCATCCATGTTGCCATTGAAGTCACTGACATGAAAGATTTTGAGAGTTTTTGATTTCCAAGCTGGATAATTCTCAACGGAGATGATGTTCTTCATGTAAGGCATTGAAACTTTAGTTGAGAGGGTATGGAGCTGTTTTCCATTTCGAGAAGAGAGTCCACTGTTGTTGTTGCGTCTGAATCCTCCATGGAATTAACTAAAGACATAGTTATAGAGCTAGAGTATTACCGGTTGGCTAGAAAGCTCTGACACCATGTAGAGAGGTAAGAAACAGGGTTAGTTAAATGTTAGTAGCTGTGATTAACTAGGTTGTAGATGGAGAGATGAGGTAAACAGAGAGCATCTAAACCTAATAGTAAAATGTCATTGTTCATCTTCCTAACTATTACAATGATACTGAGATATATAAACTAAGCTGGAGAATATTTCTGATTCAATAGCAGTGGTAGTTAAGTACTAGTGGCTGTGATTAAATAAAGTGTTACATGCCAGTGGCTGAGATTGATTGGAAGGAAAAGTGGTGGCATGGCTATTGCTGTGCATCTGTTGCTGTTATTATTTATGGCATGCTTTTCATGGTAAAAATTTAAATTTGCTTTTGCTGACTACCTTTAATCCTTTTATCTATGCTAAAATTTGGTGTGTTGCTTTTCTTTTTCAGTTTATATGAGCTCGCACTTTCTGTTTTCTTATCTTGATAAATGGAAAATTTAAGTCTCAGATATCAGTGGTACCTATTAATTATACTGATAGCAGAATAACTTTTTTTTATAGTTCTATATTCAACCATATTTTCTAGTTGAATACTGCAAATCATTATTCTATTATTGATTTTAGCTGTACCTATTGCGTCAAATTTCTAACATTGTTTCTACTTTGATATTATCATGGAGTTTCCTTCTGACAGTAATGGCAGCAGAGCTAGTTCGTTTGGCCAAAAGTGACAATATTGGTGAACCAGAGAGACTGAGGTCAGTACTATATCAAAGTTCTAGTAACTAAAGAGCATAAGGTAGTGGAAACCTTTTATTGGACCAAGGAACTGAATGGGTATTGAATTGTTCTTTTTTATTCAAGACGAACTCTATTTTCATCATTGATATTTTCTTATAAGAAAAGAAAGTATCCATCGTTTTAAATTTGTATCTCTTGTTTATTAGCTTCATTTGATACTACTTTTTTGTTGCGTTGTTTTTCAAAACAATACCATATAAAACTTATGTATTTGAGAATAATAATGAAAGAAAGAGCGTTCTATTTCTTGTGCATCCTTCATGATCAAGGGCAACATGATTGTAGAATAGTTCATCCATCTCTTTGAGACTATTAATGGTTTTGTTTTGTATAGAATAACACAACACAAACAACAGCAGCATAGTATCTCCAAATGATTCCCATGCACCCATATCTTTTTCCAAACAATTATACTAATTGAAAGGTGTATGGCAGGTAAAATCAGACAAGTCTTTCTTGACTCGTGGGATACTTAAGGTCGTGATAGTATCAAAGCAAAGATATCAGATCTTAGGTATTTGTCTATTGGGAAAAGTATTGGTAGAGTTGGAAGTCACCAACCGCTAATTGTGAATGTGCACCAAATAATGCTATAGATGGATGCAAACATAATAATGAGAATAGGACCATCAATGATGAGGAAAATGCAACGTGCTTCTAATCTAACGGGGATAGTAGTCCAAATTCTAGCTTCATTGAGGCACATTGCGGAATGCTGATGACACCTAGCCACATCAAGGTGCATTATATTTATTTGGAGCCATTTTTTAAAATAAAGTTGCAATAGTTCTTGGGAAGTACAAACCTGCTGGAAGCTGAGGATTAGTTGATGCACATGTTGAATATTTTTGAAAATTTATGCATTTCGGTAGAGAAAGTCTCGGCAGCCTGCATAGTTTTCTTTTTAGGGTTGAGAGTCTAGCCTTAGGGTTCTCCCTTTGACTCTTAGTGCCTTAGAAATGGAACCCGCCTCATTTTAGAAATTCAATCTGCTTCTTTACTCTTTTGGAGTTTCGCATGTGTGGTATCGACCTCTAGCACTTGGAGGTTGAAACCAACATGAGGAAACCCAAAAGGAGCCCCTATAAGATCATTAAGCCCTAGGATTGCCTCATGCACAATATGCACCTTCGTGCGCACAAACTTTGTAATTTGGAGAGTCTACACGTTTGATCACTACAATTTGCATCGCCAGTGCCGTTATTTGTCGAAAGCTTAAATAATTTTTTTTGAAACGATCATCCACGAAAATTGAATTCGACGTTTTTTTGACCCGATCATCGACAAAGTTGTCCGGACGACCCAGATGATGAAACGGACGACACCGACGCTTCTGGAATGTCAATTTTAGCTAAGAAGGACATTCATTTTGATAGGGCGCCGCTCACGAATAAATTGCACGAAATTTACATTTTTTTAAAATAAATAAAAAAAAAGATAAAATCCTTATTTTAAAATTCCTGAATCCCTAATTGCTAAACTCACCCACCCGTCTGCTCTTTTTTTCTTATTCTCGAGTTCGGCCCGATCGCTGCCCTAGCCGAGCTTCATTCCTCTCGAGCGAGTTCCATTCTTCCCGCGAAGCTTCCTCGAGGTCCGCTCACTACAGCTTTCGACTTTTCCTCCACTTCCCTGTGCCCTGCGAAAAGCTTCCACCTACTCCTTGCCGCGCCCCAGCTTTCCCCTCGCCACGCTCCCTACGATGCTTGTCGTTTCTCGCCCGTATCTTTTGGTTCGGCTCACCACTCCGGCAAGCCATGGTATTTCGTCTCCTCCCTTCCTCTGCTATAAAAAACCTCATTTGGGGAGTCTTTAGGGTTGACCGAAATTTCTGGAAGGGGGAGGTGCTGCCATTTTTTTTTTTTTGGTTGGTTCACCCTGTGTGTGTGCTTCAAATATTTTTGGAGTCATGTTTTCTCTTGTGTAAAGCCTGAGAGAGGAGAAGAGGTTGATGAAATGTTGGAGAGGGGGCAGTTCTGTTGTTGGATCACTGTTGGTTGTGTGTTGTTGCCTCGGAGCTTTTGTGTTCGTTCTTTTTTTGTTCTTTCAGCAGGTAAGTCCTCTCCCTTCTCCTCTTCCGTTTTCGATGTTATTTTTCTTTGATTTCAATTGATTTCAATGGTGTGTATATATATATATATATATATATATATATATATAAACAGGAAGAAGAGGAGAGATGGTTTATGCTGTTATTTCTTTAGTCCTGTTTATGGTGGTCATTTTTTTATATAATTATGCCTAATGGCTGCACTCATCTCCAACCTGTGTTTTACTTCTTTTCTTTACACATAGAATATTTACACATGGAATCTCGAAATACATATAAGCTTGGGTTGGGATTCAGTGGGTTGCTTTGAGCTGCATGACCTTGTTGTTTTGAAGAAGCTTAAAGCTCATTTTGGTTTGATTGTTATTACAAATGTTATTTTCAGGCCCTACCGGCTTGCGGTTTGGTGAGGGTAAAATTGCTGTTTTTTTCAATGCTATAATCGCGATGTTTTGGGACTGCCTCATGATTTATTTGGCGACGGTTTTGGGCACTGTTTTTGGACTATTTTAACGCTACTTTAAGGGATGGTTAAGTACAAATTTTGAGCCTTAAGAATTACTGTTTTGGGTGCCTTCTTTACTGTTTTGTGCACCACTTTGGTGCTGTCTTTGGAGGGACTTCGGGGCTGTTCTTGCTCAACTTCCTCACTGATTTGGGCACTGTTTTGAGGCATTTCAGTGGGCTTATTTGAAGTAACCGAATAGTGATTTCAAGGCTTTTTTGTGTATTCTTTTGGAGACTTGAGAATATTTTTTGAGGGCTTTTGGAAAGTGAAAATTTCGCTTTTAGGAGAGCTTTAAATGTTGTTTCATTTGGGAAAGTTTGAAATCGCAGTGGATTGGATTTATGAAATTTTGGGAAGCTTTTGGAACATCGTTTTGGGAAGTTTAAAAGATGATTTTCTTTTATATATCGGTTGTCTCCTCTTCCCTCTCTCTCTCTCTCTCTCTCTAACCTTTACATGAGAGTCGTTAGTGCCTTATGTTGATTTTGGGGAGGAGCTTAGGCGGTGTGCTTTGTAGTGTGAGAACATTTGAAGTTCCAATTGAGTTTTTTCAAATTCATGTTGTTGGAGATTGTAAATCGTTTTAAACGCAGTTTTGAGGGCCGATCCACCCCTCATTTTTTTTTATTTTTCAGGTGGATTAATCCTTCCTCTCTCTCACCCCCATTTTTCTTCTTTTCTTTTCTTGTTTCTTGGTTTGGTTTAGGTGTTTATGTCCGAAACATAAGCTAAGCGCACATATATAGCATTTTGCTTTATATGAAACATCAAGCAAGTCTGTAAGTGGTCAATTTCAAAGTTCCCGGACAATAATGTAAAAGGCATCTAGGTATGCGTGAGAACTTTTAGCACAATCCTGACTCAGTGACCTTGAGAGAATGAGGGATTGACACTACTGCACCTCTAGTACTTAGTAAATAGTTACCACATTCTTTCACAGACAGTGGGAAGTTTCAGCTTATTAATATGACTGACTCGTTAACTTTCTAAAGTATGAAAATTTCTGTAAGTGATATATATGTATACACATAATTAACTAAAAAAATCTTTCAAGTGCATAACAAATCAAAGTATCTTTTGAAAAATAAAATCCTTCTTAAATATTTTCTGAAAACTTCGCGGGTCAGTGATATGAATTAGGTTAGGATTTACCCTTTTTTGTGATTGTTAAGCCGGTGACATTTTACTTAGTGTTGGATCATACATACATGGTGTTGATTATTTCGTTAGGGCCCCAGGGTCTTGACTTTGGCATAAGGTCCTGATTCTGAGTCCACCCCGTCCCGAGTGCTTACCGTTTCTCTCCTTTTTTTCGGATTCTTCGTGTGTGCTTACAGTTTTATTGAAATTTTTTAGAACACTCATAGTATTTCTTCAGATTTTGCTCTTTTTGCTCGTTTTTTTTATGACTTTCTTCGAGTTATCGTGGGTCATTTGTTGCTTTTCTCGAGTCTTTCCAGGTGGTGTTTCTTTTTGCTACTCATGCTTATATAAATGTCATGTTTGCACGTCTCTTATAGTCTTTTACTATACTAGTACCTGTGGCATCGACCACATTTATAGGAGCAGCAGCCTCTTCAGGTATATAGGTTTGTTTGTTTTACATTTATAGTATTTAACTTTCTTTACTTGCGCACTTTAATGCTTCTTTACTGTACATTTACTGCATTTTCTCTACTATTGTTTTCCTTACTGCACTTTCTACTGCTTTTCTTTTACTGCACCTGTTACTTTTTCTTTTGGCGCAACCTGCCCTTAGAATAGGAGACCAGTAGTCTGGTTTTATAGAAGATACCCAGTATTAGATCACCGACCCAATAATTATACTTGCAAATACAAAACATAAACTAAACTCGGAGTCGCTACAATTTGGAGTTTGAAATTAACACCGCGGGCTGCACGACGAAGATGTACAAAAGAATAACTTTGATAGATCTACAACAACATACATTTCCTTAGAATTAAATAAGAAGTCATAGGACTTCGAGCTAATCTGCCTAGCGCTACATAAATCCTCATTTTATCTTTTAGGCCTTTGCACAACCAAGTTGTGCAATTTAAACCCTAACTCTCTTTAGGTTTCGAGGTTGTCGTCCGATACGATGTAAACCCTCATATCTTCCAGGTCATTTTGATGACCGTATCATGCAAATATAAGTCCTAAATAATAAAATTGGCAGGATGAAACATCAAATAACATCTTCTCGAAATTGAAGCTAAATAATAGGATAGTTTGAGAAGTCACCGAGGTTTTCCCTCCGAATCTGTGACATCCCCTATTTTTCTTTTCTTTTACTCCAGAAAAGTCACCGAGGTTTTCCCTCAGAATCTGTGACATCCCCTATTTTTCTTTCCTTTTACTCCAGAAATAAATATTCTTTTTTGATCATTTCTCACTTGACTTTTCTATGTCCAATCTTGAAAACCCTAAACTTTGGATTCATGAAGATAGATACCTCTGATCATCATCGAGAGTTCTCTTAAGTGACTTCAGTCATTTGAGAGCTAATTAACTATAGGGGATTGCCTCTATAGGCGCCTATATAGGGAGCTTTAAAACCGAGATAATATAAACTATCTAATTTTTAATATTAGTTAGAGGAACTTGTCGATCAACATAAATGTTCGCAGATTAAAACGGATGTCATAAATTCTTTAGTTTATATAATCGAGCCTCACTAGCAAGTAGTATATCTATCGCTCGAGGTAGATATATTGCTTGCCTTGTTATGCTCGATCATTTAAACTATCGCAGATATGAGATCGGTTTGGTCTTGTATTTCAAAAATCAAAATATTACTTTTTATAATATATATATATATATATATAAAGCTTGATGTAATGAATCTTCTGTGATATATTATATTAAACATTTTTTAAAATCGGGCATTGGGATATCCATTCCGGCGGCGACAATTTCTAAATTTTTTAAACGACCGACAAGTCTTCACGATGATCAAGAACATTGATCATTGATAGAGTGCTTGATTACATTAGCTTAAGAGATTGTTAAATACCGCTCTCTCTTTTAAAGAGTTTGTCTAAGCCTTTCACAACTGGTAACTAGATTTGTCTAGGAAGATATGGAAGTTGTTAAGTTTGAAAGTAGGTCATTGGAGCTTGCTTTTCACATATTGAATATGGCACTTACGAAGGAACAACATTATTGTCTCTACTAAAGGGGATTTAGGGGTTCCCTTCTGAAAAAAATTGGTGTTATTTTACCTTTAGAACTGGGAAAACTTGTTGGAAAAGGTGACATTGGTAAGGAGTTACACAAGTAGAGAATGAAAAAAAATATGAATCGAGCATGATAAGAGTAAGGGGAAGATTGATTGCTATGGTGACTGACATAAACTGCGGCCAAAGATGAAACCAAAAAGGCAGTCTATGCTTTAAATGTGGAGAACGTTAGGAGGAAAATGCTTTTCTAAGACCCAATTGTTCTATCCATGCAAGGGTTTATGCCATTTCATGCATGGTGGCCTATCAAGTGTAGTACCAACTCTGGGACTTGACCTGTCAATAGAAGACCAGTGGTCCGTAGGAACACACAAACTTTAAGCCAATTGTAGCAACCAAGTTGCCAAGAAACACTTAATGACTTGAATTCTAGTCATTCAATTAGCTGTCAAGTAGCTAAAAAGTTTGTATGATTGAATTTTATTCTCTTATTTTATGTCAAAATTAACATGAGATTTTATGCTTAAATAGGCAGAAAAATATTTATCAAGGAAATAAATAAATTTGAAAACCATCATTTAACTTTGAAATCCTGAATTGATTACATCGTTGAAAATGGAATACTACTATCCATGACATTTTGGATTGTTGTAATGGGAATTTGCTATTCATGGATTGTGCGATTACCGGAGATGGAAAGTTATTGCCCATAGATTATTGTATTGCTGTAATTGAAAGGTGGTGGCCATGATTCAAATTTATTTCAACAATTTGTGTTGTATTTAATTGTTTTTTTAATACAGATCTGCGAGCAATTTGAACATGAGTTGAGCCATGTTGAAGCTAGGTTCACGTGATCTCCTATCTATTTGCATTTGACTATAGCTTTTTTGGGAACCCCTCTGAGCTTGGCCCTCTTTGTGCATGAATTTTGTGAACGACTTCTTATAGCTGGAGATAGCACTGAAGAAAATGAAATCTTGGACAATCAAGTCGAAAGTTTAAAGAAAATAAAACAATAGGAAAACATAAGTGAACGTCTCAAGCTAATTATCCATGTAAGCTCACTGAGAAAATCTGTGAAAAGAAAAGATTAGCGCGCGCACACACTAAGGACAGGAAGAGAAAGTTGGCCCTCGATGGTGACCTTTACCTCCCTCTAGCTTTACAAAACCTTAATGTAAGAATTTTAACTGAGTCCATTTTCTCCCATATGCAGCAACTACCCTGATATTCTTATAGAAAAGTTCAGTTGGTGTTACGTGGTTGTTTAGGAAGTGTTCCTTTCTTTGTAAATTTGAACTGTCCATGGTATAAAAAAACGGTTTTGTTATGTTAAGATTTTTAATTATCTTTTGTTCTTTTATTATCAGGTTGGTAGCACCACTCCATGATTACAAGATCCAGTAAAAAGTTAAAAAATGATTAATGTTGAAACCATAATCTTGCTCGATGTTAATCCCATTAGAACAGAAGGCTGGTGTAAGACAACCAATTCTATATTAAAAATATTTCACTGCTTGGCTGCAAATTAACTGACTAAACACAAATGTGTTAATATTATCATGCTTTCTTTAAACTCACAATCTGTTTGCATAGGTTTACAAAAAATATATGACTCCACAATTATGTGGCCCTGCATGGTCATTTTTTAAATTGCATGTTCAAGTTTATTTAAGTGTAATGAGCAGGACATCTAAAATACTTGTGAGTGGTAGCTCAGAAGTTAGCTAACATGCTTAAAATAAATACAGTTTTAAAGTTTATAATCTTCAAGCGATTTGTTTACGTTTGTTGTCTGAATTCATCTTTATAATTTTTGAAGTCAACTGGCTTATATCTAGTTTCTTGAATTTTCAGTTTATTATCGTTTGAAATCGTTGCGTATGATACTTATGGGAGCCCTTCAGATTTTTTTACTACACCGCAGGTTCTGGTGGTGCTGGGCCGACAATATTGGCTACTAGTTTTTTGCTTCTTGGAGAAGATGTCATAGCATATAATAAAGGTTTATTTTCTTCACTAATAATTTCTGTACATGCCTTAGGAACATGACCTTGGCAGTTGACTCTTCTTATCAGGCAAAGAAATCAAATTAAACTCTTACAGTGGTATGTTGACTGTGGACTTTGGAAAAGGGGTTGGCAAAAAAGACGTATACTTGCTGTAAGTTCAAAGCAAATTTGAAGGTTTATTTAGTCAGTCGAGCCAATGTGGAATCAGTTTATTTAGCATTCCTATTGTCTTTTTATTGAAGTAGGTTTGTCTTTTGATGCACTTTTAATTTACATCCTTGACTAAACATTTGTTTATACTACCTATGTATTCTCTAAATGCAAGTAACTCGGGAGCTTTTTGCTTTTAACCCATTTTCTTCCTAATTTAGTTTTTTTAATGTGAAAAACTATATTTAACACAAATTTTTCTTTTACGCTCAAATATAGCCACTACTAAACATTGATAAATAATTATCAAAGCACAGAGCAGGAAATTATATTTTTATAGTTATTTTTCCAACTTTTACTGCCCAACTCCAATAATTATCCAGCTACAATCCAACTTTATTGATATTATCATAAAATGGAAATTATTTTGATGATATGATAGCTTAATTGGAATGATCTAGCATCCAAGCATTGAGCTTCATGCAAGCATATACATATATTTATGATAATTCATCTCCATTACAAGTGTCACACCCCAATTGGACCCCTAAGAGTTGGTTGTGATGCGACAGAGGCGGACGGTTCGGTCAAATTAAATTCTCACAAGCACTCGTCCTGATTTACAGAATCAGGACTCAATGAGTGATAAACTAGTCTAACTGAATTGTCTCAAATATGCTTAATACATTTCATTTCATAATTAATTCATATACATATACTTGGAATTGTAAAAAGTATATATATATATATATATATATATATATATATATATATATATACAAAATTGCTAAATCGAACATAATAAAAATATGTACCCAATAGTCTATACAAGCTCTCAAAATTATAAAATGCTATAGCTGCACATGTCACACATGGCTACTCGCTTAGTGCTTTTTATCTCTTCCTAAAAATTAACAACGTAGAGTGAGCAACAACGAGCTCAGTAAAATAATCAAAATTAAAATAGGATTCTATAGATGAAAAAGAAATAATGTGCATGCTCATATGTAACTCATATACATGTCCACAACACATGTCACGACATACTATAATCGTATAAAATATGGGAAAACATGTAATGCAAGAAATCATCACTGCTGTATAAAACATCTATTTCATTCATTCATATGTAATCATAAGTATATTCATATGAGTCATCAATATAATCATAGGGATGTCACCTGTAGTTATATAGACTTCAACTATTTGCATGTCATATTATTTCATTGAATCGTCACCAAACTCAAATGCTACATCAACTATTGATAAATGTTACCCCCAACATAGCAGTTATTAATAGCTCTCTTGTACCAACTCTGTTTGAATACTAAAAGTCGGGAATCTCATCATTTCCTATCATTCGTACCTGCAAGTATTACTGTAATAACTTGCTTATAACATCACTTGTGATATTTTTTAAATCATAATATATGTAACAAGCTTTTATTTTAGGCAATTCATATATCATATATATAAATCATAATAAATGAGTACATGCTAACAATTGTTTCGTAAGCATGTTCATCAGATTCACAACATATTAATATTAATGTGTTGCATTCATACAATTTATGCATATATTTATCCACAATCTGCAAAAAATTTTATATGCAATAATGTTAAATATATAATCATATGGATCTGCAGAGAATTATTTTTCTTAAGTGAGCACAAAATTATTTCAGATGAATTCATAGAGCAGTTCTACGATTAGTTTTTCCTAGCTTGCTGCTAGTATAAACAGCCTGAAATTTGTAAACATCTTAAGATTTCATAAAATCTTTAGCTCATTATGTGATTTAACCCCAAACATAACTTTCTTATCTTAAATAAGCTTTTCTGCATAACCAGCTCTTCTTCAATACTTCCTATTCTTCTTCCCCTTTCTATTCTCCCTTTTACCCACATGGAATCCCACAAATCATGTTTATAGTCTCTAACACAAGCTCGCCGCCTTCTGTTATGGCAACCATAAATGAAAAAGTGCATTGATTCGCAACAAATGTCAAAATGAAACCGTACGGAAGGAAATGAACTACACAAATATCGTGAAAGAGGGATCCTTATTTTTCATTTTCTCCCTGGAGCCTCAAACTGTGGGTTTGGCTCTCAGCCAAATGCTCAGTTTCCGCCCTACTACGGAAAGCGAGCCTCAACTTTCACGTGAAGGAGAATTCAATAGGAATGCAAAGATTTTGGATTGTTTTATTGATCTTATGATGAATTCTCCTTTTATAGGCCAGTGGCTACAATGACGGGATTAAGGGAGAATAATTAAGGGATTAGGATTTATTAAAGTTTAATTAAACTTTTATTTCATAACTTAATATTCTCATACATTTAAAGTTCATGTTTAGTGTTAAATCATTTCGATCGAATTCTGATGTTTAGTGTTAAATCATTTCGATCAAATTGATCGATTCAACGTGAAGAATTTTATAAATCATTTCGATCGAATTCTGAGGGATATGAATAGGACTGTCAAAAAGGCTCGTTGTTCGCGAACAGCTCGTGTTCGGCTCGTTAAGAAGCTCATGTTTGGCTCGTTCGCTAAGTTAACGAGCCGAACACGAACAACACGAACAAATATTTGTTCGTTCGTGTTCGACTCGTTTTGGCTCGAAATACTACTAATCAATTTTATATATATCTTTGATGAGTAGTATTTTTTAAAAAAATTTAATTGACTACAAGGCTA